>NC_081238.1:1178574-1478574 GCF_902713425.1 Acipenser ruthenus
GGGAGAGAGAGAGAGGGGGAGAAAGAGAGGGAATGAGAGAGAGGGAGAGAGAGAGAGAGAGGGGGAGAGAGAGAGAGAGGGAATGAGATAGAAGGGGAGAGAGAGAAAGGGAGAGAGAGGAGAGAGAGAGGGAATGAGATAGAGGGGGAGAGATAGAGAGGGAGAGAGAGGGGAGAGAGAGGGGAATGAGATAAAGGGGGAGAGAGAGGGAGAGAGAGAGGGAGAGAGGGGGGGAGAGAGGGGAATGAGATAAAGGGGAGAGAGAGGGAGAGAGAGAGGGAGAGAGGGGGGGAGAGAGGGGAATGAGATAGAGGGGGAGAGAGAGGGGAAAGAGGGGAATGAGAGAGGGGGAGAGAGAGGGAGAGAGAGGGAGAGAGGGGGAGAGAGAGGGGAATGAGATAGAGGGGGAGAGAGAGGGAGAGAGAGAGAGGGGGAAAGAGGGGAATGAGAGAGAGGGGAGAGAGGGAGATGAGAGAGGGAGAGAGGGGGGGAGAGAGGGGAATGAGACAGAGAGGGAGAGAGGGGTAGAGAAAGGCCAGGGGAGTGGAATGAGAGCGAGACAGGGGGAGAAGGGGAGAGTCAGGGGAGAAGGGGAGAGTTCTCACCATCTGAGGGGCTGGGTCAGCACCACTCCATGCAGCCGGATCAGGTTGGGATGGTCCAGGGTCTGCATCGTTGTCACTTCCTGCAGGAAGTCTGTCAGAGTCTCCATCTCCTTGGAAACGTCAGAGCGGAGGTACTTGACAGCCACGCCCAGCTGAGGAGAGAGAGCGTCAGGCTGCTTCATACTGGATAAAACAATACACTGCAATACAATACAGTATGATACACCACACTGCAATACAATACAGTATGATACATCGCACTGCAATACACTACACTGCAATACATCGCACTGCAATACCCTACAGTATGATACACCACACTGCAATACAGTGCCTGCTGTTGATAGACAACAATATAACATAATGTAATATAATACAAGGCTGTTATCACCCTTCCACCTCTCTCACCACTCTCCCGCTGGGTGTCCGCCACTCCCCTCTCCCCTCTCCCCTCTCCCCCTCTCTCACCACTCTCCCGCTGGGTGTCCTCCACTCCCCTCTCCCCTCTCCCCTCTCCCCTCTCCCCTCTCTCACCACTCTCCCGCTGGGTGTCCTCCTCTCCCCTCTCCCCTCTCCCCCTCTCACCACTCTCCCGCTGGGTGTCCTCCTCTCCCCTCTCCCACTCTCTCCCCCCTCTCACCACTCTCCAGCTGGGTGTCCCCCTCTCCCCTCTTTCCCTCTCCCCCTCTCTCCTCTCTCACCACTCTCCCGCGGGGTGTCCTCCTCTCCCCTCTCCCCTCTCCCCTCTCCCCTCTCCCCTCCCCTCTCTCACCACTCTCCCGCTGGGTGTCCCCCTCTCCCTCCTCCCCTCTCCCCTCTCTCCTCTCTCACCACTCTCCCGCTGGGTGTCCTCCTCTCCCCTCTCCCCTCTCTCACCACTCTCCGCTGGGTGTCCTCCTCTCCCCTCTCCCCTCTCCCCTCTCTCACCACTCTCCCTCTGGGTGTCCTTCCACCTCCCCTCTCCCCTCTCCCCTCTCTCACCACTCTCCCTCTGGGTGTCCCCCTCTCCCTTCTCCCCTCTCCCCTCTCTCACCACTCTCCCGCTGGGTGTCCTCCACTCCCCTCTCCCCTCTCCCCTCTCTCACCACTCTCCCTCTGGGTGTCCTCCCCTCCCCTCTCCCCTCCCCTCTCCCTCTCTCACCACTCTCCCGCTGGGTGTCCTCCACTCCCCTCTCCCCTCTCCCCTCTCTCACCACTCTCCCGCTGGGTGTCCTCCACTCCCCTCTCCCCTCCCCTACCCTCTCCCCTCTCCCTCTCCCCTCTCTCACCACTCTCCCACTGGGTGTCCTCCACTCCCCTCTCCCCTCTCCACTCTCCCCTCTCCCCTCTCTCACCACTCTCCCGCTGGGTGTCCTCCACTCCCCTCTCCCCTCTCTCACCACTCTCCCGGCTGGGTGTCCTCCACTCCCCTCTCCCCCTCCCCTCCCTCCCCTCTCCCTCTCCCCTCTCACCCTCTCTCACCACTCTCCCGCTGGGTGTCCTCCACTCCCCTCTCCCCTCTCCCCTCTCTCACCACTCTCCCGCTGGGTGTCCTCCACTCCCTCTCCCCTCTCCCCTCTCCCCTCTCTCACCACTCTCCCGCTGGGTGTCCTCCACTCCCCTCTCTTCACCACTCCGAAGGAACCGTTCCCCAGTTTCTCGCAGAGCTGCAGGTCGGATTCCTGAATGAGGCAGGTGAGCGGGCGCTCAGGCTCCGGGGGGTAGGAGGGACACCGTGATTGGCCCAACTGCTCTGCGCTCTGCCCTTTGAACACCTAGAAGAAGCACGCGATTGGATATCAAGCGAGGAAGCAATTCACCAGCAGGAACATAGGGCTAGAGTGGCTGCCAATCTGAGCTGTTTAAAAATGCTGAAATAAACTTCAATTTAATGACATGGGCATATATGAACATAATTTAGAAACTACAAAATGAAAAAAAAAGTCTACCGGAAGCCATAATAGTAGTATTCATGTTAGATTTTGAAATGTGACATTCTTGACAGTTTTTCATTTCAATATATGGAAAAACTACAAAACGGTGTTTAATTCAATATGTTAACATTATTCAGCAGGTTTCGTTTGACTTTATCAAGCAAAAATGAGTTCATTCTATAGGGTGGTGATGCAAAACTTTTGGCCAGAACTGTACAGTTAAACATAGAGATGGTTTGATCATGATATGGGGGTGTTTCAATAGTTTAGGGACTGGAGACTTCCATGTGATTGAAGATCAAACGAATGCAGCCCTGTATCAACACATTCTACATGGTACAAGGATGCCACCTGCTCTTAAGCTCACAGTTTATCTTCCAACACAGCAACGACCCAAAGCATACAGCTAAGTCAACGCTGGAATTCTAGATGAAAAAATCTCAATCCAATAGAAATGCTTTGGACTGATCTGAAAGGAAAGCATTGTGTATCCAATCTGTCTGAGCTGAAGGGAGTATGCAGACAGAATGGACCCAGATTTCACCAACAAGATGGAACATACTGGTTAAGAAAGATCATCGACGACTGAGAGCTGTAATCAATGCTAAAGGAGGACACTCTAAATACTAAAGCAGGGGGTTGAATGAAACGTGTTTGTTTTTTGTTTCAGTAATAACTAGTTCAAGTTTACTACATGCTTGTCTTTAAGCTGTTACCTTGAATGATGGTGCAATAAGCACAGGGTGCGACTGCATTTGAGAATGTCTGGTATCTGCTTTGTAAGACTTTTCTGCTTGTGAGCTAAAACTGCTTAGAATTTCTATTGCAGCTATTTGTAAATGTTTTAAAAAGTGCATTTATATGCTAATAGATTGTATTTTACATCATTAAAAACCGCAGCATTCCAAAACCATCATGCATTCATATGTGAGATCAGAAACATTTACGCTTGGATCATTCTTGGACGCTGCTCACTAACCCGCTAAATACGGAATTCATTTTTCCTTTTGAAAAAATTTGAACGCGAGCTGTATTTATGTCATTTGATTAGTACCAGATATTAAAATAATAATACACGTTTTCTAAAACGTGTGTTTCTTTCAAAACTGCACAATCTGAGACCTGTTTGACTGGTCTGTGCTTGATGTTCTCTCTCTCTCTCTCTTACCTTTGATAGCCAGGACTTGGGTTTCAGCATTGCTTTATGTCTCTTAATCGCCTCCCATAGTCTCTTCTGACCTGGGGAACGCATTACAAAGCCTTGGTTAGCACTCCATTGAAGGGGAGACAGGGATAGGGTTGGGGTTGGGAGTTGGAGGTTGGGTTGGGGGTTGGGGATAGGGTTGTTATTGGGGTTGGGGATAGGGTTGTTATTGGGGTTGGGGTTGTTATTGGAGTTGGGGTTGGGTTTGAGGTTGGGGGTTGGGGTTGGGTTTGAGGTTGGGGGTTGGGGTTCGGGTTGGGGGTTGGGGTTGGGTTTGAGGTTGGGGGTTGGGGTTGAGGTTGGGGTTGGGGTTGGGGGTTGGGGTTGGGGCTGGGGTTGGGTTGGGGTTGGGGTTGGGTTTGAGGTTGGGGGTTGGGGTTGGGGTTGAGGTTGGGGTTGGGGTTGGGGTTGGGGTTGGGTTTGAGGTTGGGGGTTGGGGTTGGGTTTGAGGTTGGGGGTTGGGGTTGGGGTTGGGGGTTGGGGTTGGGTTTGAGGTTGGGGGTTGGGGTTGGGGTTGGGGTTGAGGTTGGGGTTGGGGTTGGGGGTTGGGGTTGGGGCTGGGGTTGGGTTGGGTTTGGGGTTGGGTTTGAGGTTGGGGGTTGGGGTTGGGGTTGAGGTTGGGGTTGGGGTTGGGGTTGGGGTTGGGGTTGGGGTTGGGTTTGAGGTTGGGGGTTGGGGTTGGGGTTGGGGTTTGGGGATGGGGTTGGGGTTGGGGTTGAGGTTAGGGGTTGGGATTGAGTTTGGGGTTGTGGTTGGGGTTGGGGTTGAGGTTAGGGGTGTGTTTGAAGCTCCGCTGTTCTGTAACCCCAGTAATCCCTGGCAAGACTTACCTGGCCGCCCGATCCCAATGTTCTCCAGGTCCGCCGGCTCCACATAGTCAAAGTGCGCCAGCCGGGTCACGTTGAGCTCGTCGCGGATTCGAGGGAAAAACTGCTCCAGATGCACCTCGGAGAGGAGCTGGAGCAACCAATCAGTGGACTGGTCACGAAGCATGACAGAACCAGCCCTGAGAGAAGAGAGGGAGAGGAGAGGAGAGGAGAGGGAGAGGAGAGGGAGGAGTGGAGAGGGGGATAAAGGAGGGAGGGAGGGAGAGAGTAGGGGTTGAAAATCATTGTACTGCTTTTTTTAATTAATAAAAGTGGGTGAGAAATTAATTGAATTGTGTAGCTTATTTATTGTACCTTTAATGGGGATAAAAAAAATGAAATGCTTCATCAGAATTTGATAAGTTCTGGTTATATGCAAAAGTGTGGCAAACACAGGGACAGATGCATGGACAGACAGACAGACAGACAGAAATCGGATATTCTCAATAACATTTTTTTTAAACCTCTTCCCCGTTTCATTCCCTTAGCGCATGTCAGTTGGAATGTCTATTATGATGTCACAGTGGTAGCCAATAGCAACCTATTATCACACGTGGGATTGTTCGTTTACGTAACCGAAGACGACAACGCGATTAATCACATCAACGGTATGACCTCCAGCGTTAGAAAACCCTTTGCAACCTTTGTGTACCCTTTCAGCTTATTTTTCTGTATCAGTAACATTCACAATGAGAGCGATCGGTATGAGGAAAAAAAAGACCGTGATTTATATTAACAGTGCAGATTGAGAAATTGTTATTAATGAGTCATTCAGCAGACGCTTTTATCCAAAGCGCCTTAAGGAGAGTGAACTATGCTTCATCAACAACTGCTGCTGCAGAGTCACGTAGTCTCTCATTTTCATACAGGGCGAGCTCATATTATTATTATTATTATTATTATTAATTTCTTAGCAGACGCCCTTATCCAGAGGGACATACAATTGTTAGAAGATATCACATTATTTTTACATACAATTACCCATTTATACAGTTGGGTTTTTACTGGAGCAATCTAGGTAAAGTACCTTGCTCAAGGGTACAGCAGCAGTGTCCCCCACCTGGGATTGAACCCACGACCCTCCGGTCAAGAGTCCAGAGCCCTAACCACTACGCCACACTGCTGCCCTATGGGGATGGATCAGATTAAAAAAAACTTAACGACGTAAAATATAAGTGTAGGGTTTGGTGGTAATTTAATATGTTAACAAGGTAACATTATTCAGCAGATTTAATTCCACTTTATGAAGCAAAATGAGTTCATTCTATAGGGGGATGCAAAACTTTTGGCTTACTATCCGCTCCGCACCGGGATCTCATTATTAGCGTAGATAATATAATTTAATAAAATGTTGGCACTGCTCATGAGATCTGCTGGGAAATAGCAGTGACTTTCTCCACAACGGGTTTATAATAATTATTAATCATCTCTTAAATGGTGTCCTCTCCTGTCGGGTTTGTCACAAACTGCCGGTAACCTGCTCCCCCCCCCCCCCCCCGGGCTAAAAAGCATCTCCCCAGCTGTGATACACCGAGTCTGACTAACACCAAAACTCTGAACGAGAGGCGAGGTTTCTGAGACGTGAGATTAAAAAAAAACCAAAACAAAATTCGAAGGAAGGGAGGAACTGCGAAAAAAGCAAAACAATATTTCACAGACAAAAGCAAAGTACAAGATTATGTAAGCTGGGAATTTTGAAAATGCATCTCATTACGTGCCATTGTGCTTTGTCTGAGGACAGGACTATTTGTTTTGAAGCGTTTCTACATGTATTTACATGTAACGATATGCTAACTTAGGCCTGCCCTAATTTTGTTAACCGCAAACGGTATACATGCGTCATGTATCAATCAATGTCTCTGTGAGTCGCCTTGGATAAAAGCGTCTGCTAAAATAATAATAATTATTATTATTATCAAATAAAAATACAGCTGTTGTGTTGTGTTGTGAATTTTTCAATGGAAATGTAATGTGGTTCCCAACTTTGCTGGCAAAGAACTTCATCAGTCCGTGTCATCATCATGCATCATGAGATATTAAAAGCCCGTGTTTGATGTTTGGCGCTGTACTGTTTATTTTTTGTTTTGTTTTTTTCTTAACCAATAAATCAGCGGTCCAGCTCCTGACTGGTTTCAGAATGCTTGTCTTGGGTGAGGTGAAGTATCATAGACGTGTAAAGTCAATACGCCCTACACCAAAATAAATACAAGCTGGTGAAAATGTGTTTATTTAATGGCTAGAAAGAACGATATACAATGAACCCAAAATAACATAAGTACTGACGTATATCCAAACCCTTCGCAATAAAAACGCGGTCATTTTTAAATGTGTAACAGGGTCGGAGAGGTGGAACCAGCGACCCTGCGGACAGCAAGCAAGCGTCTTAACCCAAAGAGCCGGTGTTGTGCCACAGTGTCGCACAATTGTATTAATAAATGAACAATGTGCAGTACATTGTATAAACGTATTGATTTTTTTAAATATTTGAATTGTTTTACATTCTTTGTTTTTGAAGACATCGTACCGCAATTAGTGCGTTAGCCTCTGTTACATGTGTCTGTGGCAGGCATCTAGCACTGAAGAGCAGCTCCTGAACTCAGGCGAAAGCACCTTAGCACAGACTTATAAACATTAATTGCAATGAGCCTTAGAAGAGTTTCCCATATTAAAAGCACAGCAAAGTGTAATAAAGCATGGTAAAGCATAGGGAAGCATTGTAAAGCACAGAGAGGTCTGGTAAAGCATAGGGAAGCATTGTAAAGCACAGAGAGGTCTGGTAAAGCATAGGGAAGCATTGTAAAACACAGAGATGTCTGGTAAAGCATAGGGAAGCATTGTAAAACACAGAGATGTCTGGTAAAGCATAGGGAAGCATTGTAAAGCACAGAGAGGTCTGGTAAAGCATAGGGAAGCATTGTAAAGCACAGAGAGGTGTGGTAAAGCATAGGGAAGCATTGTAAAGCACAGAGAGGTCTGGTAAAGCATAGGGAAGCATTGTAAAGCACAGAGAGGTGTGGTAAAGCATAGGGAAGCATTGTAAAGCACAGAGAGGTCTGGTAAAGCATAGGGAAGCATTGTAAAGCACAGAGAGGTCTGGTAAAGCATAGGGAAGCATTGTAAAGCACAGAGAGGTCCGGTAAAGCATATTAAAAAGCAAACCATAGTAAACTAACTCTTTTAAAGGTTTGTCATAGCGGAAGCATGGTAAAGCATAAAACCAAGCCACGGTAAACTGTGGGAACTAACTGTGCAAATTAAAATGGGTGTACTAGATAGGAATTATATAGATGGTTTACACTAAAGAACAAAGGTACATTTGAACAAGGAAGCAATTGCACAGGCTGGGAGTACTGCTGTGAACATGTCTGTTTAGTTAATTCCATAATTGCCAACGTCATTATAAATCATACAGTCATTAACGGCTCAGTATATGAGCTCAGTTTTCATGTGGTATAACAATAACTGTATGTGGGTGTGGTTCTTGCAAATCAAAATTATTACGGACAGGAAGATGTAAATTCTGTTCATATGCCAGTAATTGTCTTTGTTAATTACAGTGTCAATCCCGTAACTCAGCCGGAAGCAGCTTTTCCACAGTGAAAATCACTGAGTCTGACAATCCGGGAAGCCTTTCTCCAGATTATTATTATTTATTAATTAATTAATTAATTATTTATTTATTTCTTAGCAGATGCCCTTCTCCAGGGCAACTTACAATTGTTTCAAGATATCACATTATTTTTACATACAATTACCCATTTATACAGTTGGGTTTTTACTGGAGCAATCTAGGTAAAGTACCTTGCTCAAGGGTACAGCAGCAGTGTCCCCCACCTGGGATTGAACCCACGACCCTCCGGTCAAGAGTCCAGAGCCCTAACCACTACTCCACACTGCTGCCCATATCGGTCTGTCTGTCTGTATCCATAACAGTAGTATTTCATGTTAGATTTGGAAATGTCACATTTTTCAATTTTTGTCAGTTTTTCGTGAACTACAAATAATTCAATATGTTTAACATTATTCAGAAGGTTTAATTCGACTATATGAAGCAAAATGAGCTCATTCTATAGGCTGATGCAAAACATTTGCCAAGAGCTGTACATGCACAAATGAGTGGAGTGTGATACGCGAGATCGCCTGCACGATGTCTAAGCTTAAAGCAAAGAAGCTGGACAGTCTAGTTTGTAATGAACCTGAATGCTGGACTCACAGCAACAGAGACGTGCAGGTGACCTGCAGCTCTGATAAAGGTCAGACTTGAAAGACGCTTGAGGCTGGATTTGATCATACCCTGATAAGAGATGGCTGGGTGTTTCAAACAGTTTGACGTCATTGGAGATGCATCAACCACCTTAGCTAATCCTCGAAGTTTCCGCGGGCAAAGAAGAATGATCTAATACAATCCAGCTTATTAGGACTGATCAAGGTAAACTAACCCTTAGAAAGGTTTCCCACAGTAAAAGCATAGCAAAGTGTAATAAAGCACAGTGAAAGCATGTGTGTTTTTAAAATGCTTTACCATACCACTCTGTGCTTTATAATGCCTCCCTATGCTTTACCAAACCTCTCTGTGCTTTACAATGCCTCCCTATGCTTTACCAGACCTCTCTGTGCTTTACAATGCTTCCCTATGCTTTACCAGACCTCTCTGTGTTTTACAATGCCTCCCTATGCTTTACCAGACCTCTCTGTGCTTTACAATGCTTCCCTATGCTTTACCATACCTCTCTGTGCTTTACAATGCTTCCCTGTGCTTTACCAGACCTCTCTGTGCTTTACAATGCTTCCCTATGCTTTACCAGACCTCTCTGTGTTTTACAATGCTTCCCTATGCTTTACCAGACCTCTCTGTGCTTTACAATGCTTCCCTATGCTTTACCAGACCTCTCTGTGCTTTACAATGCTTCCCTATGCTTTACCAGACCTCTCTGTGTTTTATTGCACTGTTCTGTGCTTTTACTATGGGAAACTTTTATAAAGGCAGTCACATGGTCTTAGATTTGAAATGATTAGCTTTCATGCAGTATGAAAAGTGCCCCTCCAGCACATACTGTCCACTGTGCTCGGTACAGCCACACAATCCTAACGACACAAACAAAACCCCAAACAACTTACCTGGAACCCAAAGAAACAGCAATTCAGGGGTGAAAACGGGTCCTTCCTTAAAAAGTAGATACAAAAGTAGATGGGAAACAAACAAAAAAATATATATTTAAATGTATATTAGTCTGGTTCTTCAGAGGAAGAAAGAAATAAGAACCAGGCAGCAACTCTCAGCTTTTAAAAAAAACAACTTTGTCTCCTTTTTCTCAGTTTGTCTTCCTGGTCTCCTCTCTCTCTCCTTCACCTTTGGTTTTCATTCCCTCCTCCCTCCTCCCTCCTCCCTCCTCCCTCCCTTCCTTCAGGTAGCTAATCCTGTCTCTCTCTCTCTCTCTAACCCTCCCCCTCTCTGCTCTAGCCTTCATGTACAAATACTGAGTCTGTGTGTCAGCTGAAATTTGAAAGACCTGAAGCAATTACCATGGTTTCACTTCCTGTGTTACAGTTAATAGTATCCCCTTACCACTAGAGAAAATCCACAGATGTGTTTAGAGATTATTATGTGGATGTTAGTGTACAAAGCCTTCATCATTACAAGGATTAGGATCAAGTGTTGACTCCAGTCTTTAATGAACTCCTTTGTTTTTCAAAGTGTTTTCAATAACGCTGATGGTAAAGCAGAGGCAAGCGTTGTAAAGAATAGCAAGGTATGGCGGTAAAGCATATTAAGAAACATGGCAAATCAGGGTAAACTATGGGAAATAGGGAAAAGCACCTGCAGCGATATCGTGGTAAACATTTCTAAGGGACTCTCCCAGCAGTGTTTGCAATATTCAGTGTGCTCCTCCCCTCTCTGTCTCTGCCTGCCCCAGTGAGAACTGGTTAGACTTGTTTTCGTTTGCAGTTCCTAGCAGCCTGGAAGCTTGCTTGACTGACAATTGAATCTGTTTACGTTTTTTGTAAAGAATGACTTCTTTGATGTCTGTCACCTTGTGTGTCTCAGATTTAGTAAAAACAGGGCTGCAAATAGTTTTGAAAATTGATGCTGAACTGTTTTGAAAGTTTAACACCAGAGAGCTTACCTGGGGCTAAATTATCAAACCCGCCCTACTCACTAGACTGTATTGAATTAGCTGGCTGTCAGATCCCCAGTACAGCACTGAGCTCTATACTAGACTGTATTGAATTAGCTGGCTCTCAGATCTCCAGTACAGCACGGAGTTCTCTATACTAGACTGTATTGAATTAGCTGGCTCTCAGATCCCCAGTACAGCACTGAGCTCTATACTAGACTGTATTGAATTAGCTGGCTCTCAGATCACCAGTACAGCACTGAGTTCTCTATACTAGACTGTATTGAATTAGCTGGCTCTCAGATCCCCAGTACAGCACTGAGTTCTCTATACTAGACTGTATTGAATTAGCTGGCTCTCAGATCCCCAGTACAGCACTGAGCTCTATACTAGACTGTATTGAATTAGCTGGCTCTCAGATCACCAGTACAGCACTGAGTTCTCTATACTAGGCTGTACTGAATTAGCTGGCTCTCAGATCCCCAGTACAGCACCGAGTTCTCTATACTAGACTGTATTGAATTAGCTGGCTCTCAGATCCCCAGTACAGCACTGAGTTCTCTATACTAGACTGTATTGAATTAGCTGGCTCTCGGATCCCCAGTACAGACAGCAAATTCAGTACAATTTGGGCAGCAGTGTGGAGAAGTGGTTAGGGGCTCTGGACTCTTGACCGGAGGGTCGTGGGTTCAATCCCAGGTGGGGGATACTGCTGCTGTGCCCTTGAGCAAGGTACTTTACCTAGATTGCTCCACTAAAAACCCAACTGTATAAATGGGTAAATGTATGTAAAAAATAATGTGATATCTTGTAAGAATTGTAAGTCGCCCTGGATAAGGGTGTCTGCTAAGAAATAAATAATAATAATTTAGCATAGAAACTTTAGTTTTTTTTCAGAACAAGTGCCCTCTCCTGGTAGCAGGTGTGCATTGCACATTAGTTGAAAAAGTACAGTGTTGATCAGTCTGTGTGTTCTGATCATTTCCCCACACCCGCATGCTGTCGGCATATGCAATGCAAAGTGCACAGTACACGTGTTTCCCTGCTTGATGTCGGTGTGTTTCTGTGCCGTTTATACCATTTCTGTGGGTGTAACAAAGTGCTTGTGGCACTTCGAATGAATCTCAAAAAGTCGAGAACTAAATCAGTTTTATTGCAGGGTCAGGTGTATATTTAATGGTCTGCAGTATTTTAGAATCAGGATATTTTGGGGTGAAAGTTTGTTTAACTTCAAAGAGCCACAGGATGTTTATAAACTGGACACACTGTTTTAATTAAGGGCTGCAGCAGGGTACAGCAGGGAACAGCAGGGTATAGCAGGGTATATCAGGGTATAGCAGGGTATAGCAGGGTATAACAGGGCACAGCAGGGTACAGCAGGGTATAGCAGGGTACAGCAGGGTATAGCAGGGTATAACAGGGCACAGCAGGGTACAGCAGGGTATATCAGGGTACAGCAGGGTATAGAAGGGTACAGCAGAGTATAACAGGGCACAGCAGGGTACAGCGGGATACAGCAGGGTACAGCAGGGTATAACAGGGCACAGCAGGGTATAGCAGGGTACAGCAGGGTATAACGGCACAGCAGGGTACAGCAGGGTATAGCAGGGTACAGCAGGGTACAGTAGGATATAGCAGGGTATAACAGGGCACAGCAGGGTACAGCAGGGTATAGCAGGGTACAGCAGGGTATAGCAGGGCACAGCAGGGTATAGCAGGGTACAGCAGGGTATAACAGGGCACAGCAGGGTACAGCAGGGTATAGCAGGGTACATCAGGGTATAGCAGGGTACAGCAGGGTATAACAGGGCACAGCAGGGTACAGCAGGGTACAGCAGGGTATAGCAGGGTACAGCAGGGTATAGCAGGGTATAACAGGGCACAGCGGGGTACAGCAGGGTATACAGGGGATAGCAGTTCTGCAGGTTTACTCACAGTGACTACACACAGCACTCTTCTAACACATCAACCCTATCCCCAACCCCAATCTCACCCCCCAACCAAAACCCCAACCCCAACCCCAACCCCAACCCCCAACCCCCAACATGATTCATAAATAAATAAAAAATACATACATCTCGAAAGAAAGAAATACATGAAATAAATAAATAAGTAAATCAATCACTCAATCAATCAATAAATCTTTCCTGACTGCGTGTATGTATAACAAAAAAAAGGAGGGGGCTTCACTCCCCCCCCCCCTCCTCCTCCCTGTCGTGACGTGATAAGGACGCGCGACGGAAGAGGCCTAGTTCGCAGTAAGAAGGCGCCAGAGTTCAATGAATGAGGCGGATTTAAAGAAGCTTTTTTTATTTAAACAAAAAGAAATACAAATCAAGGCATTGCAGTGGCCCGGACCGAGCGGTGAGTAAAACCCGGGGTCTCCTCTCGACTCCCGGGGGTGCGCAAAACATAACCCGGCGTGTGCAGGCCAGCGCTGCGGGCTTTACTCTGCACATTGTCAGCATAGCCCACTCGGGGCCCGTGGAACAAAAAAACAAAACAATACTGAGCACGAAAACACGCTCTCGCCAAAAAAAAACACGAATGAAATAACCGCCCGGGTGTGTTTCTTAGCCCTGCGTAGAAAAACGAAGTGAGCCGACCGCCGGTTTCAAAATAACGATGTCCAACGTCGCATGTTTTTTTTATTTTTTTTTTCCACATTCGTTAAACGTATTATTATTTATAGCGTGTAGTATTTTACTTGTATGTAGTGCGTCGTCTCTTTTTTAAAATTTTCTTTAACACACACTACATACTTTTGGAAACACACACACACAAACAAGGTTAACACATCTTAAAATAAATTAAAAAAATAAAAAAACATCGATTGTTTCTGTGCGTTATCAACAATGGGCTCCAATTGTAAAAGAAAGTGCTAAAACGGCGCAAGCTGGGACTGCGGTATTTGGGACGGCACAGTTGGTGTATTTTTTTTTTTAAATGTGTTTTATCACTTGACTTTTGTCACGTTAATTTTCCTGAGTGGCGTGTTTTGACTTGTTAGTTGGATACCCAGACGCTATTGTTGTGTAAATACCGGAGTAACGTATACCTGAAATGAAAACGAGGAACGTTTTGCATATGTGCCATTTCCTCAAAACCGTGTTCCTTGACACCCCTGTCCAAGTCATTTCCCTGTATAAAAAGCAGGAAACCGTGTGTTTTTTGTTTTAATCCTTATGAGGATAAAAAGACACGATGCACGCCATCCCTCTTATCGAGTTTTGCCCCATTTAACCCATTCGGTAGCAAATGAAAAATCAGAACACAATTATGTTTATTCTAGGAGGCTGTGTGGTCCAGTGGTTAAAGAAAATGGCTTGTAACCAGGAGGACCCCGGTTCAAACCGTCACTTAACCTCCTTGTGCTCCGTCTTTAGTGAGATGTAGTTGTGAGTGACTCTGCAGCTGATGCATAGTTCACACACCCTAGTCTCTGTAAGTCGCCTTGGATAAAGGCGTCTGCTAAATAAACACATAATTAGAATTACATTTAGACCAAACCTGACAAATTTAGAGTAAGTTATCATAACACTATAGTTAGAGAGATCTAAAATCATAGGTTGACGATGCCAGTTAAAAACGCTCCAAACAACACGAAGTAGCTTGTCCTCCAAATGAGGTTAAGTAAAAAATATATTTTTGTACATACTTTAAAATCCACGATGCCGCATGCAGCTGGGTCGTTTTTTTAAAATTTCATATGAAAGTGTTTTTTTTCAATTTATTGCCATTTTGACTTGACAGTTTA
Organism: Acipenser ruthenus; assembly: GCF_902713425.1. Taxonomy (NCBI): domain Eukaryota; kingdom Metazoa; phylum Chordata; class Actinopteri; order Acipenseriformes; family Acipenseridae; genus Acipenser; species Acipenser ruthenus. Next base: position 1,193,036 of record NC_081238.1, read on the forward strand.
TCCTTCATTTGTCAATTCCTGTTTAGATATCTTTTTGTATTTTCGTTGTCGGTAGTTTTGGACACACATATATTTTCAGTTGAAAAATGATTTAAAACCGAGGTCCTATTGTAAGTGACTCTGCAGCAGTTGTTGATGCACAGTTCACCCCCTTGTCTGAGTCCCCTTGGATAAACGCGTCGCCTAAAATGACTAATTAATAAATACTGATAAAATGTTTTCCATTTGTCTTCCATGTGTCCCCATATCAGGGTTGCAGGATTTCTACTGGGTTTATAGCCCAAAGTCACTTAAAAAATAGCCCAATTTATTTAACTGAAAACAAGCTTATTATTATTATTATTATTATTATTATTATTATTATTATTATTATTATTATTATTAACACATAGGCCTGTGCATCAAAAAACAATCAATTTCTTTCATAAGAAATCATAGCTAGTATAAATTTGGCTCATCCACACATCACTATCAACAAATTTGTATGGAAGCTCTGAAGGGACAAATCAACATTCATACCAGGCCAGCAACCGGATTACAATGTGATTCCTTTATTGAAATACTAATGCTGGTACTGTATCCCAAACAATATTGCTAACCGGGACCCGCTGACCTTGCAACACTGCCCCATATAAAGACTGTTTTTTTGGTCTGTCCCCATGTGAGGTCATCCTGCATAAAAGGCTTACGCTGTGCATCTGAGACCTGTGTAGCAGTGCTAAATGGATAAACTTCATGGGACTGTCGCTGGCTGTAATTACTTTGAATCAGTCTGATTCTCTCTCTCTCTCTCTCGCCCGCTGCAGGCAGAGGCGTGGTCACACCGCTGTCAGGGACGATGCGAGACTGCGGCGCTGCGTTGGTGCGAAACCGTTGGAGGCCGGAGCTGGGGGCTGGGGGGGACAGCCTGCCCCGTGAGGGCACCCCACGGCACCTTAAACACAGCGGGGCTGGAGGCAGGAGAGAGAGACTGAGGACGGAGCTCAGGAGCTGCTGGGGCTCCCCGTCAGGAAAGAGGGCGCCTCCCAGCGAGGTGCGGGCACTGCTGGAGAGAGTCTACGAGGAGGAGGAGGAGGAGGAGGAGGAGGTGGAGGGAGACCAAGAGAGCGAGGGCAGTTGGGTTGAGGAGGCCAGCTCCCAGTTGGAGTTTGAACAGGACAGACCCTCTGCCTCTGCCTTGCCCAATGGCCTCCTCCTCCCTTCTCCCAGGAAGGCCAGGCTGAGGCAGAGAAGGCGAGGGTTCAGCTTGCTTCTATACTCCCGCAGCCACCTGCGCAGGTGGAAGAGGAGGCCGGTGATGAGGCGCAGGAGACCCAAGAGGGGGCGCCTCTTCCACAGCCTGTCCCCCGGCTCTTCCTCCGGCGAGCCAGGCCCGGTCTTTAAGCGGTACCGAGGGACGGAGGAGGGAGGCGGCTGCACCAGCTGGGACTCTGAGCTCCTGAATGGGGCTGCCACTGCCCTCCCCTCCTCCTCATCCTCCACACAGCCCCTCCTGGGCTCTCTCCTGTCCCCGGAGGCCACTCTGTCTCTCTACCCGCCCTTTGAGGAGCTGCAGGGGGGCTGTGTCGGTGTGGGCAGGGGGCCGCAGGGGGAGCAGAGCTCTGGGGAAGACGCACATCCAGGTGAGGGCTGTGTTGTGTAATCGTGTTTTGTGGTGTTTTTTTTTCCACACTCTTGCAAGCATAATGTTCTCGTTTTTATTGTTAATGATGTATTTTTATGGCAGAAAGCGAGTTGGGACTTCAGTACCAAACTTGTGTTGTGACAGGAAATGGATAAATAGGATTTCAAAATCTAGGGCTTGAAACTCACACTAGCCCTGCTGCTGCTGCAGCACCCAGTCCTGGGGTTCAGAGCTCCCCTCAATGAAGTCTGTTATTTTTATTAATATTGAAATGATCAGGAGCCAGGAGTTTGAGCAGGGTTACAAACTCACACTAGCCCTGCTGCTGCTGCTGCTGCTGCACCCAGTCCTGGGGGTTCAGAGCTCCCCTCAATGAAGTCTGTTATTATTATTAATATTGAAATGATCAGGAGCCAGGAGTTTGAGCAGGGTTACAAGCTCACACTAGCCCTGCTGCTGCACCCAGTCTTATTGTAATCTCTCTCCCCGGTGCAGTGAATGGATTCCCAGACCCGTCGCTCAGCCAGTCCCCTGAACTGGGCGGGATCCAGATCAGCCAGGTGTTCAGCATCAGCGAAGCTGCGCAAGGACAGGGACCCCAAGATCCACAGGAGCCCCCCCAGACACGAGAGAGCTCCCCGGGAAAAGAGAAAGTAGCAGGCAGCCTCACGGAGGAGCATGTCACCTGTGTGCAAGGTACTGTCTGGGGATTCGCTGCCCTTGATTACATTGCAGTACACTACCCTGCATTGCACTGTGTCTGTGCTCTGCTGGTGTAACCCTGTCTCTGTCTCTGCTGTGCTGGTGTAACCCTGTCTGTCTCTGTCTCTGTGCTGTGTTGGTGTAACCCTGTCTCTCTCTGTCTCTGTGCTGTGTTGGTGTAACCCTCTCTCTGTCTCTGTCTCTGCTGTGCTGGTGTAACCCTGTCTGTCTCTGTCTCTGTGCTGTGTTGGTGTAACCCTGTCTGTCTCTGTCTCTGTGCTGTGTTGGTGTAACCCTCTCTCTGTCTCTGTCTCTGCTGTGCTGGTGTAACCCTGTCTGTCTCTGTCTCTGTGCTGTGCTGGTGTAACCCTGTCTGTCTCTGTCTCTGTGCTGTGCTGGTGTAACCCTGTCTGTCTCTGTCTCTGTGCTGTGCTGGTGTAACCCTCTCTCTGTCTTTGTCTCTGTGCTGTGCTGGTTAACCCTGTCTCTCTCTCTCTCTCTCTGTCTCTGTGCTGTGCTGGTGTAACCCTCTCTCTCTGTCTCTCTGTCTCTCTCTCTCTCTCTCTCTCTCTGTCTCTGTGCTGTGCTGGTGTAACCCTGTCTGTCTCTGTCTCTGTGCTGTGCTGGTGTAACCCTCTCTGTCTCTGTCTCTGTGCTGTGCTGGTGTAACCCTCTCTCTCTCTCTCTGTCTCTCTCTCTCTCTCTCTCTGTGCTGTGCTGGTGTAACCCTCTCTCTCTGTCTCTCTGTCTCTCTCTCTCTCTCTCTCTCTCTGTCTCTGTGCTGTGCTGGTGTAACCCTGTCTGTCTCTGTCTCTGTGCTGTGCTGGTGTAACCCTCTCTGTCTCTGTCTCTGTGCTGTGCTGGTGTAACCCTCTCTCTCTCTCTCTGTCTCTCTCTCTCTCTCTCTCTGTGCTGTGCTGGTGTAACCCTCTCTCTCTCTCTCTCTCTCTGTCTCTCTCTCTCTCTCTCTCTCTCTGTCTCTGTCTCTGTCTCTGTCTCTGTGCTGTGCTGGTGTAACCCTGTCTCTCTCTCTCTGTCTCTGCAGGGATCCTGGATGAGATGTTGCGGTGTTACGGCAGCATGATTCCTGTCCACGCTGAGGAGGTGGTGGAGAGATTGCAGGAGATTTTCCAGGAGAGCTTCAGCACCCCCCACAGGTACACGCTGCTGTCAAATTCACACAGACAGCCACCAAGGCTTTTTTTTAAAAATCGCTGCGGTGAGGGGAGGGGTGAACCTTTATTATACATTCTAAATTGGGTAGCGGTAAAATAATTGAGCACTACATGAAAATAAATAAATAAAATCTTCTTTTAGTGCAGTTCACTGGACACGCACGATAGACACTAGAATCAGTCTTGGGGTATGCAGACTCTATTAGTCTGAATGCAGCCTGTGCGGTCCCTGGAGAGGATGGTGAAGGTGTCTAGGGAAGCAACAGAGTGTTTCTCAAGCCTGTGTCTCACTGTTTAGCGCCCGGCCTTCTCTCTCTCTCTCTGCAGGAAGACGATGGTGCACCACCTAATGCAGTCCTACCAGCGGATGCTGGGCAATTCGATGGTACGAGGGTTCCGGGTCAACTACAAGCGACACGTCCTCACCATGGACGACCTGAGCACGCTCTACGGGCAGAACTGGCTCAACGACCAGGTCAGCAGGGAGGGCAGACCGCTGGGATCCTCTCCTCTGCATCCCGGGGCTTCAATGAGTGGTTGGGGGGGGGCTGGACTGAATTTATTTAGCCTGGAAGAAAGAAGAATTAGGGAGGGGGAGGAGGCGGGTGTTGATTTTGAAGCCTTTAAAATCTTAAAGGTGTTGGTCAGGGTTTGTCAACTCCTTTTAAGAGCAGTGCAGGAGCGGAAGACACAGTGAGAAAGTGGAGACTCAGGACAGAGGGAAGGAGACGCTTCTTCTCACAGAGAAAGCGGGGAGGGGATGGAATGGGTTACCCAGCCGTGGTGTCGATGCTGAATCACTGGGATCCTTTAAGACCCTGACCTTGACAACATCCAGCTTTGATGGGCTGACTGACCTATTCTCGCTCCTTTGTTTCTTGATATTAGGCTATTGGTTCCAGCTCAGTGATTTTTGTTGCTGTTATCCCTGTCAATCTGTGATATATAATGCAGGCTGCTGTATTTATTATTATTATTATTATTATTATTATTATTATTATTATTATTTATTTCTTGGCAGACGCCCTTATCCAGGGCAACTTACAATTGTTACAAGATATCACATTATTGTTACATACAATTACCCATTTATACAGTTGGGTTTTTACTGGAGCAATCTAGGTAAAGTACCTTGCTCAAGGGTACAGCAGCAGTGTCCCCCCACCTGGGATTGAACCCACGACCCTCCGGTCAAGAGTCCGGAGCCCTCACCACTACTCCACACTGCTGCCCTATATATACATGCATGTGGCACGCCGTGCAGTTTTACATACATCCAGAGAACCCGTTGCTGATTTCCAAGGACCACCTTTAGCCAGTAGCATTTTCATGTTAGATTTCGTAATGTCACGTACGTATCTGGAAAACTACAAAGCGGTGTGTAATTCAATATGTTAGCGTAACATTGTTCAGCAGGTTTCATGTGACTTTATGAAGCAAAATAAGTTAATTCTATAGGGTGAGGCAATGCTTTTGGCCATAGCTGTAGAATGGTCCGTCAAAGTCAGTGCTGAAACAGTTCAGATAACCTCAGTAATTTGTTCAGTTTCTGGGAAACGTCCCTCCTGGTGACTCTGATCAGCTCAATCCGCGGTGTTGTTTCCTCAGGTGATGAACATGTACGGGGACCTGGTAATGGACACAGTGCCTGAGAAGGTGAGAACAGCCCTTATACACGCCTCCCCTAGTGAGAGCACAGCCCAGTGTGGCCCAGCACAGCCCAGTGTGACCCAGCACAGTGAAATACAGCACAGCCCAGTGTGACCCAGCACAGTGAAATACAGCACAACACAGTGAAAGTACAGCACAGTGTGACCCAGCACAGTGAAAGCACAGCACAGTGTGATGAAGCACAGTGAAAGCACACAGCACAGTGTAATACAGCACAGTGAAAGTACAGCACAGTGTGATGAAGCACAGTGAAAGCACACAGCACAGTGTAATCCAGCACAGTGACGGCATGATGAAGCATAGGTAAGCATTGTGAGGTATGGTAAAGCATATTAACAAACATGGCAATGTCAGATATCTGGTTAACAATGACCACGTGCTTTCATGCAGAGCTGTACTAGGGTGTACGTGTGTCAATGCAAACCAAGCTTGTGCAATTCAAAGACAAACGATTAGATTCTTAACCCTGCAATGCAGAAGCATTCGAGAAATGAGAAAAGCTGATTTTATTTATGTAACTAGATTCCATTTCTTGTACAAAACACACTTTCTCTCCCCCCCCCCCCTTTATCTGGCAAAACCATTATATACTGTATTAAACATTAAAAAATTATACTATAGAGGGGTGTTTAAGCACTGTAGCATGTGATCCAGAAATTGGCATTGCAGGGTTAAAGACTAGATGAAAATTTGTCATTTGTATTTTAGAAGCTTATTTTAGTGTTGCTACATCTTATATCTTCAGAAGTCTCTGTGGGTTATAGTCTGATTTCTCCCTGTGTTTCAGGTTCACTTCTTCAACAGTTTCTTTTACGACAAACTGAGAACGAAAGGCTACGACGGGGTAAAGAGATGGACGAAAAACGTAAGCGCTTGTGTTTGCCGTAAAACTGTTCGCTTTCTGGAGAGACTCTCCCAGCCGCTGTTTCGTGATGATCCCCATGCGTGTCATATGATCCCACAATCCCATCCAGCTCCTGGCCGCCCGCTGATGTTCTGTCAGGGGGCGTGTCCAGCACTGGAGGATTCTGGGGCTGTGATCATACCCTACAGACTCTGAAAACAGCAACGGGGAAAGCGAGTCTGAAAAGAAATGCGCGTTGGATGTCACCCAATCAGGACTGAGTGCCAAGTCTAACTTGATTTATAGCGAATCAGAAAGCAGGGATGTAACCTTGTAAGTGTTTCTGATTCGCTGCTGCAGCCCCCCCGAGGGAGGTGCTTATTTGTGGAAGTGTGCCAACAAAGCAGGTACATTAGTGAGAGATTTTATATTCAACTTGTGTGATAACACCACAGATAAACCATGCTGTGTGCTAATGCCACACCCAGCTTCTGCATAACAGTTTATACATTAAGTTAGGCAGATAGCTAGATGAGATGGTATACATTTTTTTTTATCTAGCCCCTACAGTGGAATAACATGCTTCCCAGGACTAGTTTCGAAGTGTAAGCAAAGACACATTCGAATCTAGTGCTGACAAGGTGTCTTGCAAGATTGACGTGCAACTTGTAACTCATTGAGTTGTCGAACAAACCTTTCCAGGTGGATATCTTCAAGAAGTCTCTGCTCCTGATCCCCATTCACCTGGAGGTGCACTGGTCCCTGGTGTCTGTGGACGTGCCCAAACGCACAGTCACCTACTTTGACTCCCAGCGCACACTCAACAGACGCTGCCCCAAGGTAACCACGCGCTGCGCTGGCGCTATCGGAGCCAGCCTGTCAAACAGCCACCTTCCTTCCATCGTCACGTCAGCAGGGCTGGGGCGGTCCAGTCTTTTCAATTGCATTTAAAAACCTGCTTGCATTGGCTTGTTCTTGAGTTGGATTGTTGGCCAATGGCTTATTTTTTTTTTTCAAATAGTTTTATTAAATTTTGCCACAGCTGCAAATTCAAAATCGCAGCTTTCAGCGTGATGAAGTTCATGACCAGGAAATGCATCCGCAGAACCGTGTGGAATAAGAAATGAAATGTTCATCGGTATTTGATTCAGCAGCTAGCTGCAAAAATGTAAGAGTGACCTTTCGACAGGCAGGCACCCCCGATCTCCCCAGAATCTGTTATCGGCAATAACTAAATAACGTCAATGCCAAGATTCATGACAATCTGATAAGCGGTTCACGAGAGAGATGTAAAAATTGTCAAGTGGGATGTGTGCGTATGACAGCCTGCACGATCTCCGGTGCAGAACGCCTGTTGGTTGAGAGAGAAAGTAACCCTTGGCCAGCAATGACCCCCCCCAGGACTGGAGGATTCTGGGGCTGTGATCATACCCTACAGGGTCTGAAAACAGCAAAGGGGACTTTTTGATAAGAGCAGGGGTCTAGCGTACATTGCATGGGAATTCAGCCTAGACAAAAGAGGAATGAGGGGACTTGATTGAAGTCTTTAGAATCATAAATGGTATAGATAGCTATCCAAAGACACGACTTCAAATTTATCACAGAAAAGAAAAGGGCAGAAATGGAAGCTGAGTAGAGTTTAGAACAGAAGATAGGAAGCACTTTTTTTTAAGTTATAAATGCATGGAATAGCCTACCATGTGATGTAGTAGGATCTAAAACACTGGGAACATTTTAAAAAAAGACGAGACTCTGTGGTTAGGGGAGAATGGTGTGCTAACAAGGGATGAGCCTTGATGGGCCAAATGGCCTTTTCTCATTCCCAAACTTATGTTCCAAGCAGCTAGCTGTTGAATTATATACTGGTTTTCAGTTAGCATGTCTCATTCATTCATTCTCTCTCTCTCTTTCTTTCTCTCTCTCCTCTTTCTCTTTTATTTCTTTTTTCTCTGTCTCCTCTTCCTCCTCTCTCTGTCTCCTTTTCCTCCTCCTCCTCCTCTCTCTTTCTCTCCTCTCTCTGTCTCTCTCTCTGTCTGTATCTCTCTCTCTCTCTCTAGCACATTGCAAAGTACCTTCAAGCAGAGGCCCTCAAGAAAGACAAGCCTGATTTCTGCGACGGCTGGAAGGGATTCTTCAAAATGGTGAGTCGTTGTATTGAACCTCGGCACACTGGTGTAGTTGTAATGATACCAGATAATTGATCGATTACAGTTCAATTACCCATTTATTTTGGAACCGGCTCTGAGTTCATACATGCTGCGTGGGGCATCTCTTAATCTATAATCCTGAGGATCATGAAATGTGCAGAATGTCTTAAAATAAGTGACACCCTACACACCATGTATTGACTTGCTGTAAATCACAGAAACAACATCCGTACAGACTGGGTATGGGGGTTGATTTGTAACGATGATCACAAAGCTAACATCGGAATGAGGTCCTGTTGGAAGTGACTCTGCAGCAGCAGCAGCAGTTGTTGATGATGCAGAGTTCACCCCCCTAGTCTCTGTAAGTCGCTTTGGATAAAAGCGTCTGCTAAATGACTGATGAATAATGAACGTGAAGGGGTAATAAACCCGTTTTTTCAAGCATGCATTACCCTCGGATAACCTTTCCGAGCGCTTCACCCCGAGGGCTCTTTGTCTTGCAGAATGTGGCCAGGCAGAACAATGACAGCGACTGCGGCGCCTTCGTTCTTCAGGTAACTAAACTTTTTGGCTTTTTTTCAATCCAGTGAAAAGCAGTGCTGCTCGATCATAAATCTTCTCTCTCTCCTGCACTTCCATTCACTCTGTAGATCTGAGAAGTGCAGTTTCGAAAGAAACACACATTCTGTTTTTTTATTTACAACAAACTCGGTCCTCGGGACCCTAGTGTCTTATGTTTTTTTTTTTTTGTTCCAGCTGAGCTCTCAATTAACTGAACCCTTAATTTAACTAATTGGCTTAATTGGACTGTTCTAAAATTCTCAGCTCCTAACCAGTTGCAGATTTCAAATTGCTTATAACATTTTATAGTTAACTTGAAACCTTCAGGCATCGTGGTATTGAGTATTTATCCATGTATTCTTCTGTATTGTACGTTATCTAATTTTATTTCTCCTAAAACTACAAACTGTAGGTCCTTCATGTTGTAAAGTCATTTTTTTGTAAAGTCTTGGTTCGTTTATTTTTTAATGTTCGATAGGTTGGGAAGTTGGCTCTTTCCGAGCAAAAACTATTATTTACATCTAAATTTAAAGCTGAAAAACATCCATTTATAAATGCTGTATATCCAAATCATTTCTAAAACAGCAGTACCTATTAAAGCAGGTAATAAATGGCCTATGGTTTATGTATCTTTATATTTTATGAATTTATGGTAGTGTGTATTTCAGTACATTTTATTAAAGCTACAGCTATGATCAAATGTTTTGCATCAGCTAGAATTTTAGGGTTTGGATGTAACATAATTTCTAGCTTATTTCACATCATGCAATCACAGAAACTGCAAAATGATCTCGCAAAATGCTACTGGAAGCCATAATAGTAGTACAGTAGTATTTCATGTTTAGATTTGGAAATGTCGCATTTTAAATTAAGTATATGGGGAAAACTACAAAGAGGTGTGTAATTCAATATGTTAACATTAATCGTCAGGTTTCACTCGACTTTATGAAGCAAAATGAGTTCATTCTAGAGGGTGATGCTAAACTTTTGGCCAGAGCTGCAGATTCTCTTTTTCAATTGTTTGTCTGTCGCACTGCGATTCCAACATGAGCAAAAAAAGGCTGCTCTGTTTAAGAAAAGCTTCAGACAGGAAAGCATGATAACGCAGGAACGTGTATCTTAAAGGAATGCGTTTCTGAACCTGCCCACGCAAAGAACGCGCTTTCTCTCAGTACAGCGTTCCGTTACCATGGTCACACACAGTATAGATTGTGCAGCAGACCTCTGGGGTCGGTTGCTATTGTAACTGTGCAATTTGAAATGTGTTGCAATGTGGAACCTTGGCACACTTGTATAATTGTGATTCTACCCGATACCTGATAAATTGCAGTTGAATTACGCATTTATTTGTCATTCGATCTGGATTGTATATTCAACCTTTTTTTTTTTTTTTTTTGTAGCGAACCCATCCTGTAAATTGGCGCATCCAGTAAAAGCACTCGCTAGAGTGCAGGATGCGCTCTATAGCCTGGATGTCGCGAGTTCGAGTCCGGGCTATTCCACAGCCAACCGTGGACGGGAGCTCCCAGGGGGCGGCACACAATTGGCCGAGCATCGCCCGGGGGGAGGGCGGGTTAGGTCGGCCAGGGTGTCTTCGGCTCACCGCGCACCAGCGACCCCTGTAGTCTGGCCGGGCGCCTGCGGGCTTGCCTGTAAGCTGCCCAGAGCTGCGTTGTCCTCCGACGCTGTAGCTCTGAGGCGGCTGCACGGTGGGTCTGCAGCGTGTAAAGAAGCGGGCGGCTGACGGCACACGCTTCAGAAGACAGCGTGTGTTCATCCTCGCCCCTCCCGAGTCAGCGCAGGGGTGGTAGCGGGGAGCTGAGCCTAATTGGGCATTTCAAATTGGGGAGAAAATAATAAAAACGAATTGGCAGCGACTAAATTAAAAAAATAAATAAATAAATGGTTGAATATACAATACCGATCGAAATGACAAATGTGTAATTCAACTGCAATTTATCATATTTCTGTATTTGTACCTGTGATCATTGCTTTGGTTATTTTAGGATAAACAGAGTGTAAACATGTTAGGGTATTTTGTATTTATAATTGTAATCACTGCAGTGCAATTAAACAATTCTGCTGTGAGTATAACTGACCCCAGGTGTGTTGCACAGAACTGGTTTTGATTCTCTCTCTCTCTCTCTCTCTCTCTCTCTCTCTCTCTCTCTCTCTCTCTCTCTCTCTCTCTCTCTCTCCTCTCTCTCTCAGTACTGCAAGTGTCTGGCATTAGGAGAGCCCTTTGGTTTCACCCAGCAGGATATGCCCAAGCTCAGAAAGCAGATCTACAAAGAATTGTGTCATTGTAAACTGACCCTGTGAAGAGAGTGGGCCAACAGGCATCTCTGCCATCAACCAACCAACCAACCAACCAACCACACGCACACACACAAGACTTCTGTTTTTCTTCTTTTTTTGTCTTTGTGGTAAAGAGAGGCCATGCAGAAACGAAGGCAGAGGTACAGGCCTGTGTGCTAGGTGGCCATCTAAATTCAAACCCAGAGTGACACAACTGTACAGTGGATTTATATCTAACGGGACAACCATGATCTCTCTCTCTGTCTCTCTCTCTCTCCTCTCTCTCTCTCTCTCGCTCTCCTCTCTCTCTCTCTCTTGCTCTCGCTCTCTCGCTCTCTCTCTTTCTCTCTCTCTCTCTCTCCTCTTTAGTAGCAGAAACAGCAGCATTGTCCACGAACTCTATTGAAGGAATTATTAGATTCTAACTTGGTAGGACTTTTTTTTTTTTTTTTGTTCGTTTTTTTTTTTTTTTTTTTACTTTTTATTGTCATTTTCATTTTATTTAAATGTTGCTGGATAATGTTCAACTGCAAAGTGTTTTGTATATAAAACATGTGGGTTAATAAAAATTGAAAACGAAAAAAAAAAAAGGCAACTAATGTACCGACCTTGCAAGCACGTTCTTACTCGAAGATCCTTCAAGAACTAAATATTTTCAAATGACCCCGGTCTCTCTTAAGGGGTCGTTCACACTCTGTTTGTTTGTGTCCCAGAAGCCTCTGCAGTGTGTACAGGAAACACATTACTGTCCGATTGCTTTGTCCCATGTTGTTTAAGCAATAGATTCTTCTTCACACGTCACAAGAGAATTACAATAGCATGTTCTGCACATCGCAGTGTCTCCAGATCACGCTCCCTCCTGCAGCAGTGCTGGTGCGATGAGCAGCGCACTGTACTGTGGGAACAGAAAACCAGCGATGCTGTTGCAGGAGGGTGCGTGATCTGGGTACACTGCGATCCTTCCTTTTTTTTTTTCTAGAGAATTTTATTTTCTTCTTTCTGGCTCCTGAGTAAATGTTGAGAAATGTGTTGCCTTTTTTTATGAAGCATGCTGGGAGATTTTAAACAATTCAAAAGAGTCTGCTATGTGTTTTTAAGGACACAGCAAAGGGAACGGCATGCATTTTTTTGCAAACACTTCAGTGAGTTCTGTGATAGATATATGGCCAGCTGGCTGTTTAAGCTTATATATATGTACAACTGAATAGTTAAATGGCTGAAAAATAGTCCTGTACATTGGTAACGTGGCTGGACCGCATCACCATAAGCTACGAGATACATATCCCTACACAAGACAAAAGCATGGAGGGGAACTACATCCACCCCCTCTCCGTGTGAGAAACCACTGTACTTAAAAAAAGATATTGAAATATAAAATCAATAATATACCCCCAAAAGAGAGTAAAATACAGACCAGCTTCCTAAAATAGTGTGGTTAATAAACGCCTACTTTTTATTTCTCCCCTATCATATAAAAAACTGGACTTTTAAAGGTCATTTGATGTTTTAAACAGACCTGTATTTAGTTTCCTCAGGTCGTGGTTTCATTGAGTGTTTTACCGCCTTTTTAAGACGTTAAAGACTCGGTTTGACAGTCTTTAGTTTACTATAGTGTGTCTGAATTTATGTAACAAATCTAGTGAAATTCCAGGTTTACGTTTTAGGGAATCGTTAAACTCCGAATAAAATATTTGAAGCCATGGATAGTTGTCGTAAAATGTTTCACATTGTATTGAAGAAAAGAAAACGGACAGACGTGTGTCGTTCTCAAAATGGTGTTTCATGTATCAAACTTGTTGTATATATGACACGCACGATATCTTTCGGTAATTATAAAATGCCTATTTTACAAAAAAAAAAAAAAAACGTGTTTGCGTTTCATTTTTAGCGTTTTATGACAGCATGTATTAATAAACTGCTCTATAAGTACAGTATTTAACACTGTTACGCGATTTGCTCGACGAGCACCATTCAAAGGGTGAGTGCATTGATAACAGCGTAACCGCGTTGCTGTGGTGACGCTCAGCGAATCACATTTCGACATCGCCGTCCCAACGTTCTATGAAACCGTAGCTCTGCGCCCGCCATTTTGGCTCTAACACGTCATCTTATATTCAGAATTCGGTCCTTGGTCGGAGCCAAAATGGCGTCAGTTTCCAACGCGCCTCGCCGTGGCCATACACCTTCCTCCACCTATCACGGGTTGCGTGGGCGGTGTTTCTGGGTGAGCACCGCCTTTCTCCCCGGGCGGGGGAGGATGAGTGACGGGCATCCTCGCCAATACAACGTCACAAAGGGTGGGCACAGCGCTGATTGACGGGCTGCTCCTGCAATGAGCAGGTCGCCTTGGCGAGGACGTGTTGGTATATAAAAGATCCTCGCGGCTGGCTCGCTCTTTGTGAGAATGTCGGCTGAATTTGAAGACAGGTAAGGGAAAGAGGTCGCTTTTAAACGACATTTTCTGCGCCTCCCGAATATATATTTCTCGTGTTTTTGTGTGTCTAGAGTCGGTAATATTTAAATTTTTTGGTCTATATGTTTTTTTGTGAGAGGTTTGGGACACTTCACCCGCGTCAATTGTCTAAACTGCCGGCTTTTCAATATTAAAAAAAAAAAATTGACTAAGTAAACGAAACCGGAGAGCCGCGGTCTTCATTTTTATCGACCTCTGTTCGCTTGTGAAGCGAGTCTGAGATGGAAAGATGTTTTTATCGGCCGTATTTTAACTGAATTCGGGTTGTTAATGTTTCTACGCAGGATACAGAGTCGGTCTTGTGATTTTTTTTGTGTGTGTGTCACGTTTCTGTATGACGTTGGTTGCTAGGCCTCCGTGCTCAGCTTAAAAAAGATAAATAAAAAAAAGCATCGAGAATGTGTCATGGGGGCAAGTCGTCATGTAAGCGTTGTGTCTTTTTTGCGAGGGGATGAAATCCGCCTAAACCGCCGTAAAGTCATCCTATATAGTGGGGATACTTAGGCCGCGACATTAAAGAAGGAGGCCGATCGGATTTGTAGCTTAAAAAAACGAATATAATGCTAATCATGATAATTGACTATTGAGGTTTGGAAATTACCGAGCGTGTTGTGATTAAAAAGCGATCCGAAGCGAGTCTGTTTTGTGCCCACCGTCGCTTTTTAAATTTTATTTTAGCTAGTAGCTCCAGTAGAAAATGGAGACGTGGAGCACATGGCCTCCTTGCCGGATAGACAAAGCGCTGCAGGCCCGTTGCAGCGCAGGGAAACCCGGCGAGGATCGCGGTTAAAACGCGGTGCGGAGCGCCGGGGACCGACTCATCAAAGTAGTGGTTATTATATTTCGTTTATTTTGAATGGATGGCGGTGTTAGCGCTGTGTAACACCTGATCTAAATGAAAAGGGCCTGCGCAGCACGGAAGGGTGTGCTTTTTCATGTCCGCCATAGCTGTGGGATTTGTTAACGTCGGTTGAATTTATTTCCCAGACCCGGTTGAGCTGGGGGGTGTCGTCGGGTGTTTTGGTTTGGGGTATAGCTATCCCCCCCCGATGTAATTTTCATGATACATTTATCGGATTGATTAAGAAAAGAGGAATCGTCTAGCCCCCCTCCCCCGGTGACGCAGGAGCGCGTCCACATTCCCGGATTTTAGTTGGAGACGAACCCCCCATTTTGAATAGCTCGGACTGGTTACCACGGCGTATTCAACAGTGTTTCTGTACGATTTCTTTTTTATTCTATATAAAAAACAGAAAACATGCCTTGTATAATAATTATACGCATGTTAATCTTGCTCTAACGTTATTGTGCTGTTTGCAATTCCTGTGCGATTGTGTAAGCGCAGTTAAATTAGTGAATTACAGCCCACGGTTTTAGACTCCTTACAAAATTCTTACAAAGTAAGCAACTTATTTTTTTTTCCGACAAACCATCACGGGTACATCCTAATCTATCGGTAGATGTGCTTCAGAAACCGCAGGTTCAGTGTTTCGGCTGCGATGTATGAATACCGTCACGGGGTCGCTGACTCATCAAGCACTAAAATGAATTTCTGGAAATGGCGGGGAGGTGGAGTTGACGGCGGCGCTTAAACAGCACTAGGGTTATAGATGTGTGTTTTTTTTGGGTACCTGCAGCAGATGGCTTGATAAGATAATGTCCATGGTGGTTTTAGTGAGGGAGGCATCGACACAATGATAACACTGTGAACAGTCAATTCAAATGGAGATGATGCTGGGGGAGGTCTCATTGTGAATGCTTGTAGGTTCTCCAGCTGTATAACCTGCCTCCTTTTCTCTTTCAGAACTAGAGACAATGGCCCCGAAGAAATGGAGCCAGATGGCGTCATCGAGGTGAGGATTTTGTGGGGGGGGATTTGGTTTGAGACTGTAGCTAACTTTGCATTTCTCAATGTGACAGTTTTACAGGGATGGAGGCAACTCCCATTGCATGGCAGTTTGATCCGTTTCTGGTTTTTACTAGGAGTTTGACACATCAGAGCTTGTTCGCTATGCACTGGGTATAATCAAGCTCCATGGGTGAAACTGCTATGCAATAGGAGGCTAATTTACACTCCTGAATGAATATATCCAGTGTTTCTGAAGGATACCAGGAAGTGTAGAGACCGCACCCCTTTTATAGGCACTGAACTTCAAACGCTCGATCAAGGCAGAATATCCACCTGTCACTCGTATCGCAGTCTGAGAAACTGGTGAACAGATATGTCACAACTTTACCAGAATTGAGATTTGGAGTAGTGGTTAGGGCTCTGGACTCTTGACCGGAGGGTCGTGGGTTCAATCCCAGGTGGGGGGGGGGCACTGCTGCTGTACCCTTGAGCAAGGTACTTTACCTAGATTGCTCCAGTAAAAACCCAACTGTATAAATGGGTGATTGTATGTAAAAATAATGTGATATCTTTTAACAATAGTAAACCGCCCTGGATAATGGAGTCAAAGAAATACGTAACTTGGGAGAAGCATTTTTATCTGTTGAATCAATTGAAGACATAGCTCTGAAGTCTTGGCGTTTCACACCCTTCACTTCTGTATGTTTAAGTGCCACCCTTACCCTCCCTGTCGCTGGGCAAGGCGGTGCCTCTCAGTGGTGCTGAATCTTGTATCCGACAGGGGCAGAGGAAGCCTTCGTCCATGTTCATCCCAGCTCCCTCCACACAGTGAGGCACGGCTGGTTCATGCTGTGGGCACGGCAGCTTTAAATCCAAGCATTTGACTGAAAACCGGTTTACAAAGCCAGGGTGATCAGGGGAGAGACTGCCATTGTGTAACTGATCAGGGTGAAACACTTAATGTATCGCTGAATCGTGATCCGTCCTTTACATGACCTCAGAATAGAGGTGTGAAGCCACAACATGGCTCATTGTAAATCGCCAAATGATCTTTGAATCACTTACATTTTTTTATAGTTCTGGGTCCTGTTTAATTGTCTTTTGACAAAGTGGCTCCCTTGATTAATTAACCTTTTGATTTGTTTCACATCATCCAAGTAGCCAGTGGGGACAATTGCATGCATCATGATGCATGTGGTGTAGAGACCCACATGCTCTGTGTAGTGCATCGTCACACCCCTATTGGCAGAGTCCTGGTTTTACAAGCTTGGCCACGCTGTGGTAGTTACCTGTACACAGTGGTTAGTTAAGATCCCAGTAGCGTTTGGAATGGATCAAAATCTTCTGCAAAGGAGTCTTGCTGTGATCAGTCCAGGCTGTGCTGTTTCTTTAAGGCTCAGTGTTGTGCAAGATGTGCTGTATTTCACACACCCTCCAATCCTGTTTCCCTGCTTGCTGCACCCAGTCCTGGGTTCAGAAGTCCTCTCAAAGAAGTCTGACCCAGCAGTGAGTGAGTTTCTAATCCTGGTGCATTACTAATTAACTACTTTCATTTTAATCTTCAGATTGACTCCAGTTCTGCTTTTCAGGGACTGAAATTCCACCCCTGCTGTCTGCTGCTTGGAGTGTTGTTTTTTTCTGCCTTCCCTGCTAACTGATCCTGTCTCTCCCTGCAGAGTAACTGGAATGAGATCGTGGACAGTTTTGATGAGATGAATCTGCGCGAGACTCTGCTCAGAGGAATCTACGCCTATGGTTTTGAGAAACCTTCTGCCATCCAGCAGCGGGCTATTCTCCCTTGTATCAAGGGTACGTTTAATGGCAGCAATCCTGAATAAACCTGTACCCGTGTAGAAGTGTTCAGAGCCCTCGATCCTGGTCTAACACAGTGTAGAGGTCCGCTGTAGTGATTCTGCAGCAGAATGGGTGCGGTGCAGCGTGTTCTGTACATGGTCTCGTACCCATACATGTTGCATCACAAATAACTGCACCCCTAATGGATAGGTTCTTAAAACAATATATATTAGTGCTGGGACGAACACAGGATTTTCATGTTCGGACATTCGCTCATAATTTTAAATGTGTGTTTTTTTTTTTGCTGTGTTTTTGGGGCAGCCATGTTCCAGCACTCTGGAGATGATTGGTTTTCTCAAAGGGTGGGGGATGAGTTTCTGTTCATATCCATGCTGAACCAGAACCGAGAGATTCTGATTGGATCAGTAAGACTGTAAAGGATGATACCAATGTTCAGTTTTTTATTAGGGTCTTGCAAAGACATTTATTTTCAAAATGGCTTCATAATTAGTTGCATCTTGCTGCATTGCAGCTGGGGTACAGTGCGAGAAATCAGTGAGATTAAGGCAAAAGTTAAAATAAAGATGACTAAATTAACACATTCATTGAAAGTGTAGGTTAACAAAAGCCTTTAGTTGAAATTGGACTTCAATCCTAATTTTAATTCTGATAGTGGGGGAAGAAATGGGGTGATCTACGTACTGATGTAGGTTACTTTTAAACTCCAGTCAGTTAGCCCCTGTCACTGGGCAAGGCAGTGCCTCTGTGGTGCTGAATCTTATATCTGACAGGGGCAGAGGAAGCCTTCGTCCATGTTCATCCCAGCTCCCTCCACACAGTGAGGCACGGCTGGTTCATGCAATGGGCACACCCGCTTCTCTAGAGGACTAATTCAAGCATTTTCTATCTATGGCTCCACTCCCAACTCGTGTCTATTTTGTTTTAAATTGAGTCGTGTGTGAATGAACCCTGTGCATTCAGGGTTAAGCAGACAGCCATGCATGGCTCTAATGAATGCATTTCAATAGGATTCATAACTTTAGACTCTCCATTAGTCCAGTGCATTTAAATGAAGCTTTTGTCAAACTCTTACCTGCTACTAACTCCTGTTAATTGTTATCTTCAATTTTCAAGCCAGTAAGATTTTGCTGGACCTGCACAGTGGCACATGTTGCTGTTTTTATAACCAGTGATTCAGGGGTTCTTACAATGGCTATACTGATTTGATTAACACTCCCTGTGTGTTGAAGTATTCAATGCGTTTCGAACCCGGGGTATTGCACGGCGCGGGTGTGGCATTGCCCTGGTGTCCTGTGCTGACCGTCTGTCTCTCTCTCTCTCCTCAGGGTACGATGTGATTGCACAGGCTCAGTCGGGCACAGGGAAGACTGCCACCTTTGCCATCTCCATCCTGCAGCAGATTGACATCGAGCTGAAGGGGACCCAGGCCCTGGTATTGGCTCCCACTCGAGAGCTTGCCCAGCAGGTACGCTTTCACACAGACCACAGGGGAACACTACTGACTGCAGCTTATTACTGCAGTGGACTGGTTAAATGCTTTGTGACATTCGCAATATCTAGGGGAAAGTGAAACTTAACTAGGAAATAGACTATTTCCTGTTTTCAGACCCTAGTTGGTGTTAATCTATTTTAGTTGGTCCCTGATTAAGTTCTGTGGCCCCAGCTGTAAATATCTGAATCCGTGCTGTGCATTCAGTACGCAATGCAGACCTTGCTAAAGATCACGATACTGATCAAAACGTTTGTTTGAAAGGATCTTTCCTCGTATCAAACAAGCGAACAACACTGCTTATTCCTCCCCAATTGCTTCCTGCTTTTACAGTGTACAAATACCGGTATGTTTACCTTGTAATACATTATTTTAGAAAGCTGAAAGGACAGAAAAAATTTGTCAATTTTCAAGTTCAGACCTGAATTCGATTTTTGACCCGAACCGTGAAAGTTTGCATTCAGACCCAAACAGGACCCGATGCAGTTCAGGTCCAAAGCATCTGATCTGCTACTGTGGAGGATAAAATGAGGATGTGTTGAGTTAAAGACAATTGATGAACCATATTTTAATTCTACAGGGATCTAGAAACTAGTGTTCAGCCTTTTAACCCTGTATTTGTATTTAATTTAATCCCCCTGTCGCTGGGCAAGGCGGTGCCTCTCAGTGGTGCTGAATCTTATATCCGACAGGGGCAGAGGAAGCCTTCGTCCATGTTCATCCCAGCTCCCTCCACACAGTGAGGCACGGCTGGTTCATGCTATGGGCACAGCAGCTTGAATTCCCTTGTGAGATGCTAATTCTCAATTTCACAGCTCGGAGGAATTGGTTGGACAGTTGATGATTTTTTTATTTAGTTTGCCATGAACGATTACAGAAATGCAATCAACATGTTGATTTAAGTCTAAGTATTTCCCCTATATAATCTGCCATAAACTTAGTAACACTGGAGAATGCTGTTGTACTGTGTAATGCAGTGGTGCGTTTACCAGGGGAAATACTTCAGTTGAAGTCTGCAGTGCAACGTACCAGAAAAAGGCAACACAGCCAATCCTTACAATGCGTTTGCCAAGTGAGTTTGAAGCGACTGAACTCCTGTTTTGTAGATGCAAACCTGGTTCTTCTCAATGGTGTGTGTTTTGTGCCCTGCCTGATCTTTCTTTCTCTCTCTATAGATCCAGAAGGTTATCCTGGCTCTGGGTGACTACATGGGCGCTGGCTGCCATGCGTGTATCGGTGGGACCAACGTGCGCAATGATGTGCAGAAGCTGCAGGCTGAGGCCCCCAACATAGTTGTGGGAACCCCAGGCAGAGTGTTTGACATGCTGAACCGC
Organism: Acipenser ruthenus; assembly: GCF_902713425.1. NCBI lineage: Eukaryota > Metazoa > Chordata > Actinopteri > Acipenseriformes > Acipenseridae > Acipenser > Acipenser ruthenus. The sequence goes on from NC_081238.1 coordinate 1,213,018, forward strand.
AAATACCTCTGTGAGTGTCTTCCACCTCCCTCCCCTTCACCCAGCTTCCAGATCTTGAAACCAGCCCTGGCTGTCACACCCACCCTCAATTAAGCATTTATAATATCAGCTTGTTGGCAAGTTTGTGCCTCCCTAATTGAGGAACAATTTGACTCGGGTGTGTCGGGTTAATTCAAAGCAGAATTACCACGGCCTGATTATTCATCTATTGCACCTATGTAATTGTTTCAATATGTTCTGAACCCCAGGACTGGGTGCAGCAGGAGGGCTGGTGCCAGTTTCAAGCCCTGGAAACTGAATTCAAACTATCTAAAATAAGACGCTGTGGATGTAGTGACTGGTTTCAACTTGACCCTTGACCCTGACAGCTGCTGTTTCGTGATGATCCCCATGCGTGTCATATGATCCCACAATCCCATCCAGCTCCCGGCCACCCGCTGGCGTTCTGTCAGGGGGCGTGTCCAGGACTGGAGGATTCTGGGGCTGTGATCATACCCTACAGACTCTGAAAACAGCATGTCCCATACAAACTCTTTAATCAGTTTAATCACACTAATTATTTATTTCTTAGCAGACACTCTTATCCAGGGCGACTTACAATTGTTACAAGATATCATATTTTTACATACAAATAAATTATGTTTTACATACAATTACCCATTTATACAGTTGGGTTTTTACTGGAGCAATCTAGGTAAAGTACCTTGCTCAAGGGTACAGCAGTAGTGTCCCCCACCTGGGATGGAACCCACAACCCTCCGGTCAAGAGTCCAGATCCCTAACCACTACTCTACACTGCTGCCCTACTAATCTAGAGATCTCAAAAGCCAATACTTTCAGTGTAGGATCTTGTTTAAATATCTTGAGAGCGCTGAGAAGCTGAATTAATAAATATCTCTCATGGCAGGGTTTGGATAGCATTATTGCAGTAGTGTAGTCTGCTTTGAGCACAAGTACTGGAATTGGCTAAGTCTTCAGTTTGTTAGATTTTCCTCCCCATTGTGCTTTTCTGGAGGGGGTCTCCAGCTCTGCAAGCCTCTTACCCAGCTCCTTGTGTTGCAGCTGCAAAGTACATCAAGATGTTTGTTCTGGATGAGGCTGACGAGATGTTGAGCCGAGGGTTCAAGGACCAGATCTACGAGATTTTCCAGAAGCTCAGCTCCAACACACAGGTGAGCAGCGCAGACGTTCACAAGAGCCTTCTGACCCTGCGCAGTTAGTCCTAAGGCAGCAGAGTTAGTGGCTCCTATTTGCCCCAGAAGGTCATTCTCTCCAGCCCTTTCTCCAAGGTGGAGTAGTTTTACAACTATGGCTCCTGACCAAGATTGGGTTGAATCCTAGTTTAATATTTAGTCAGGACCGCAAAGGGTTAAGCCAATGTCGGACCTGGTCCAACATCGCAATTTTCCCTTTCCGGTCCAATGTCTGACCCTGTCCGGCATAATCAAAAAGACGCAGAAAACAGGTCTGTAGTCGTTTTTCCCCCGGGAAAAAGCAGAGAACCATTCAATGGCTGAGAGACCGATAGGAGCCGAGAGAAGCCGAAAAAAAAGGGGGCGTATCTCATGAATACTGAGACCCGATAACAGACATACACAAACAAGATAGCTGCTTCCGCATCCAGCGCTCGGAGAATATCACAGACATTTGCAGAGATTTTTTTATATGTTGTAGTAATAAAATAACGACTTGGATCGCATTATTGAGGAGTTTGGTGATAAAACGAGTGATCAAGAGATGATTTATCAGTATGTACTATTAAGATTTATTTGAAAAATATAGCAAACGAGGGGTGGGGCGGTGCTGGAGATGCAGTACTGAGTGTCCTGTTGATATGCAGGGCCTTTTAAACCTGTTTTACTGTGGGGGGGGGGGGGGGGATACTTTTAAACAGCGCGTCTAAAATAAACTGCGCCTGAAAATAAATCTGATCTGACGTGCTGAATAAATGGAACGCTAAGGGTTAAACTAAATGTAGGGGCGATTGCCTGACGCTTCAATGTGTGATTTTAGGTTCCTTTTTAAACAGTCTGAACAATTACCCCTCAACCCCTGTCGCTGGGCAAGGCGGTGCCTCTCAGTGGTGCTGAATCTTATATCCGACAGGGGCAGAGGAAGCCTTCGTCCATGTTCATCCCAGCTCCCTCCACACAGTGAGGCACGGCTGGTTCATGCTATGGGCACAGCAGCTTGACAGAAATCGCTTTTAATCCCCTCCCTTGTGTTCTGTAAAGACAATCCTATTTTTGCTTCTGTCAGTTTAGTAACAGCTCAGTTTGCTGCTTGCTGAAGTTTTGTCCTCCTCATACATAGCAAGGTCATGGTCCTGCTACCAGACTGTATTCACAATCAGGCTCTTAAAATTAAACTGATACTGCAAGAGGAACGGGTTCCTGCAATGCATTACTAGCTCACATCTCTATCATTCAAGACTCTGTAGATGTAAATGATGGTAGGCTGACTGTTGACACTTCCTCCAGGTGGTGCTGCTGTCGGCTACCATGCCTGCGGATGTGCTGGAGGTGACCAAGAAGTTCATGAGGGAGCCCATCCGCATCCTGGTGAAGAAAGAGGAGCTCACTCTGGAGGGGATCCGACAGTTCTACATCAACGTGGAGAAGGAGGTGAGAAATCCTGCTGGAGCTGCTATTAACACTGAGACTCATACTGGACATGTGTCACTAATCTGAACAGACTTGCACTTGATACAATACTGAATTACTGTACAGCGCTCAATTATATATGGAAGACTGAGCTTTTTGAAGCCTCCATTGGCTTGCACTACACCGATGTCTCCTGTAGCCTGCTTATCTGACAGCGGGTAAACGTTTAGGGAGAATTCTAAGTGTGTAACACACAGTTTAAACTGATACGCATGCCTGACTAGTGGAGTGATTTTTAGAACTGGTTCATTTCCAGACAATGAGATGAAGCCAGTCTGCACTGGGACTCCAGTCTGCCCCAGTTAGGCTTGTGGCTCACTGTCGGAATCTTGCGTACAGTCCAGAAATGATTCCCCCCCCCCCCCCCCCTGATCCCAGCTGCTGTTTCATGATGATCCCCATGCGTGTCATATGATCCCACAATCCCATCCAGTTCCCGGCTGCCCGCTGGCGTTCTGTCAGGGGGTGTGTCCAGGACTGGAGGATTCTGGGGCTGTGATCATACCCTACAGACTCTGAAAACAGCAAAGGGGACCTTGGATCAGAACTATGGAGACCCAGTAGTACAAATATTCAAACTAGTCATGAAATGCATGACTGTACGAAGTTAACTGCTAGTTTTTGAAATCAACTCCAACGCTGCTTGATTAGTCAGCCCCCTACACCAGTAGTTGACAGGCAGGAGTTTCCTATAGCTGTGAGTAGAGCGGACTGCAGTGCCTGACCCCCTCCACACCCCTCTGTGCAGGAATGGAAGCTGGACACCCTGTGTGACCTCTACGAGACCCTGACCATCACTCAGGCCGTCATCTTCATCAACACCAGGAGGAAGGTGGACTGGCTGACGGAGAAGATGCATGCCAGAGACTTCACAGTCTCCGCTCTGGTGAGTCTGCGCTCCAGGGAGGGCTCCGGTTCTGCGGAGGGAGATCCAGCTGTAGGCTACCCAGTGTGAGCTGGATATGCTTTGCATAAACAGGGCAAGGCATTTATTTTTGCAGGGATGGCAACGACTCCTATTGCATAGCAGTTTCACCTATTCCAGGCTTTAACACAATCTTGATTTAGCATCAGTGTGTAGGTAACAAGAACAGATGTCTTATTGCTCTCAGTAAAACAAGGAATGGATCAAACTGCTCTGCAAAGTGAGTCTTGCATCCATCCCTGCTTTGTGTAGTTTACTCTATTCCAGAGAGGGCTAAAACTACTTGGCTCCACAGACTTGGTGTAAATCTGTAACATGCAAACTTACAAAGTTGCAAGACTAGGAATTCAAGTTGAGTGTTTGTGAAATCCTCCATTGGTGGTCACCCCCCCCCCCCTGTCGCTGGGCAAGGCGGTGCCTCTCAGTGGTGCTGAATCTTATATCCGACAGGGTCAGAGGAAGCCTTCGTCCATGTTCATCCCAGCTCCCTCCACACAGTGAGGCACGGCTGGTTCATGCTATGGGCACACCTTGTCCTAAAGCGAATCTTGCTTCTGTACAGAACGTTCTTTTGATAGACGCAGTACATCAAAAGTTGCTTTAGTAAATGTAAAGTAATTAAACAAGCATATTTTATTCTAGTCTCTGTTGGAACAGTTATTAAATACTGCCTGTGAATCAGTGACACATTTGAAATACAAAGTAAAAACTGCCAAATCTCTTTTGAAATGTGTGTGAAACATTAACGTGGTGTCTCTCTCTCTGCTGCAGCACGGGGACATGGATCAGAAGGAACGAGACCTGATCATGAGGGAGTTCCGCTCCGGTTCCAGTCGTGTTCTCATCACCACAGACCTGCTGGTGAGCGCCGTCCCCAACCTGGCAAAGCCAAAGAGCATTCCCTCTCCTCCCAGCCGCTGCAGTGCTGCGGCAGGAATGAAGGTCTTTGGTAGAGAAAGCAGCTGCTCTCCACAGTGCTTCCCGGGCTGTGCAGTCCTGTCGCACGACTTTATTGCAGCTCACACCAGCACTAGTAGGCTAGATTGATTGTGTGTCACTGAATCGTGATGCTTTACATAATCATCTTGTTGATACAAGACCACAAGCACAACATACCTCATTGTAGCTCACCAGGTGTTTGAGCAAAGTGTTTTACGGTTTACATGAATGCACTCCCAATTTGTCTTTTTTTGAATGCACATTTCTACTTGCATCGTCGCCCTTCAGGGTCATCCCTGTACTGTGATGCTCTTTTTATATTGTGACGCTTATCTCAACATTAGTGGATTGTTACACCCCTATAGGCTAGCTGGTGACACAGTAACAGGGTTCATCTTGCTGTAGAGAGGATGATGGTTCAGTAAGTCTCTGCTCTGCTGTAGTGTCTGCTCCTAAGCCCTGATCTCCCTCTGCAGTCAGTAATGTTCTCCTCCTCCTCCTCTCCAGGCTCGTGGTATTGATGTGCAGCAGGTGTCTCTGGTGATCAACTACGACCTGCCAACCAACCGTGAGAACTACATTCACAGGTGAGCGCCTCGCCCCGCGGCTACTTTATTAGAGGTCGAGCGTGTCTGCTTGACGTTAACCAAGGATTTCACAAAGTGAAACTGGGAAACCAAGTCTAGAATGTGTCGCATCTCTGCCAGTGCCTTGAGTGCTGTAGTAACGCAGTGCACTGAAAAAACCAGTGCTTGGATTCTTGGCTTTACCTTGGACAAAGATGCAATGCCTTTTTATTGGACTAACTAAACAATAAATCCCAAGCTTTCAAGACCTCAAAGGTCTCTTCGAGGTCCATTTCACTTGAAGAGACCTTTTGAGGTCTTAAGCTTAGGATTTTGTCTAGTTAGGCCAATAAAAGGCATCTTGTATAGTCTGGACTGATACAGCTATCATTTCATCTCGACTTAACCTTAGAATTCTCATTGTGTGTTTGAAGCTACGGGTGACCTAAGGAAATAAAACCCTTCGCTTATTCTGTTGATTGTTTGGCTCTTTGCTTGCATCTAACACATTGATGTAGAAGTACTAAATTCAGTGAAACTTGGCAGATCTGACCTAATCACTTCAAGTGGTCCAGCTGCAGTCTGATCATGTGACTTGCTGCGTGGCGCACAGTTTAGCTGTGGCGTTTCTTACAATGCTTTGCAAATTTAACATGGGCAAGTCCAATAACCAATACAACAATGCTTTTGTAAATTGACTTTTTAGAGCATTGATTGGCACTTGGTCTCTTAACCTTCTTTCTGTAATCCAGTATTAAGCTGTTCAATGCCTTGAGGTATTCTGTACAGTTTCTTGCGGTTTTGCATCGGTGTCCAAAGAGCATTCCCTCTCCTCCCAGCCGCTGCAGTGCTGCGGCAGGAATGAAGGTCTTTGGTAGAGAAAGCAGCTGCTCTCCACAGTGCTTCCCGGGCTGTGCAGTCCTGTCGCACGACTTTATTGCAGCTGACACACCCCCCCGATACAGGATGCTTGCACACAAGCTTGCCCCATAGGCTGGTCCTTGCATAAAGTCCTAAAGAGAATCTATTCATGCAATTGTGGATGCAAGATGGCTATTGGGGGGAATTTGAACAACTTTAGAAATACACAAATGCCTTGTACAAGGTTAACACAGTCTGTGTTTTTGAAATGTTACCTTCCCTTGGGTAAGGTACTAATAGAAGTGCTTATTGGAGTCTTAAACAGCCAAATAACTTTACAGGAACGTACACTGTTAAGTAGACTTGTGCTGTAAACAGGTGGGCAAATGCAAGATTCTACAGGTTTGCTGTGAACTTATTACCTACACTGCAAAAAAAGATCAGATCTTTTAATAAGTATTTAACATGTAGTTTTTAGTAGTGTTCAGAGTATCCCAGGACCTTCCTTGGTTGTCTATATTGGCGAGGCACTGCACACATGTCTTGACTGTGCCTCTCCCTCCTGTGCAGGATTGGTCGAGGCGGGCGTTTCGGCAGGAAGGGCGTGGCTATCAACATGGTGACTGAGGATGACAAGCGCACCCTGCGTGACATCGAGACCTTCTACAACACAACCGTGGAGGAGATGCCCATGAACGTGGCTGACCTCATCTGAACGCAACACACACACACCACCCGGTTCCTCAGCTTTCTTTTCATCCTTTTATTTTCCTTCCATTGCCCCAGAGATACTCCCCCACCCCCCGCCCCCACTCTCTCTCGGCCCTTGAGACAGGGTGTTGGGTTCAGGGGGGGGGGGGGAGTGAGACACCAACCAGACTTAAACAAAAATACTGGCCATCCAGATTAGAGACAGTACTCCTTGTGTGTTTTACCCGCCTAAACCTTCTGGATGCATGAAACACGGCACGGGCCTCCCTGACTTCGGCAGAAGACTTTCAGTTGTGTTTTTTTGGGTCCTTTTTTGGGGGATCTTGATTTCAGGAAGGGGGTGACGCTTCAAAATCCAAGACGGGACCTTTGCTGGTAAACTCTGCCGCTCTCGTTTCACATCGAAACTGTTCCTACAGCCACTGTTTGCTGGATTCAGTAAAAGCTAGCATTTAGTCTCATAGCTTGTGCAGCTGCTCCGTGAAGTGAGTTTTATGCCAGTGGTGGCTATTGGCTTTTCCTAAAAGGGGATAGGACAGTTTTTGAAACCTGTAAGCACTGTGACAAGTTTATTTTACAAGGGGACTCTGCGGAATTGGACGCAGGTATACAGAACCGTTTCGGTAGCTTGTGTCAAGGTGGTCTAGGCAGTTCGGACACATTTTTCAGGAGTTCAGAAATAGCACTGCATAAAGCTGAGCCTAAAAAAATAAAAAAATAGAAAGCTTAATGGTTTACTGCATCCGTTTTAAACCGTAGAATTTTTTTTGTACCTTGATAAGCAGGGGAGGGAAGTATGGTGGTTCTTGACTTTACGATGGGATGGGAGGGGGGGGGAGGGGGGTTCAATAAAATGTAAAAAAGTGAATCATGAATCAGGCTGTGGGAGTTTATTTGTCCTCCATGTCTCCACTTCTGTTTTATACATGTGTTTCTTTCCCTAGTCTGTCTTTTTTTTCTTGTCTGAAAGCTGGGGGAGGGTAACTTATACAGCAAATTTCTATGTATAGTAAATGTACAATGCATTTGTGTCTTGTAGGAAGGGGTGGATTATATTGCATTAAATGTTTGCGACTAGGTAAAAAAATTGTCTGCTACTGGAAAAGGCAACGCAAAGTGCACTCCTCTAATCCAAGGACAGGCTCTGTGTGTCTTTGCTGGTCAGCAGAGACTGGTTTGTATTCTTCAATGGTGGATAGGATGGTGTGCAAGGTCTTTTTTGAGTAAGCCAAGTTGAATAGGAGCTCGGTGCATTTATTTCATCGGACCAAACCCTGATCCAATCTGTACAGATTCTACATTTCCACATGCCTACTACCCAAACAGAATTTATTTTGTTGGGGGGGGGGGCGGGGCTGTTTTTAATGAATTCTCCATTGAATTGACTGTCATGAAATGTTTGTTCTACAGAAACAATGTGTTGTGTTTTTTTTACATTGGCTCTGTAAAGTATTTATTTAAAGGTCGTGAAATAAAGTTTCTTTTTTTTTTTTTTTTTTTTTTAAAGTACATTATTTTTTTTGTCATCTGATTTGTATAGAATCGCTGTAGTGTTTGTTGCCCTCCTCCCTCTCCTCATTGTGTATCTGTGTGCGACACGCAGCCTCGCTTCTTTACACTTCTCTGTGTGGGTTTCTTGTCTTGCTGACTTCCGAGCTCGTTGGTGAAATTTGTCTTTGAAAACGTTGTGACGCTGTACCGTCTCACCCGCCTGGAGAATGCCGTCCAGGACGATGAAACCGTCAAGAAGTACCGAAAGAAACACATTTTTCAGCAAGTTCGTCATTGAATTTCTAGAGCTTCAATAAAATGTGCAATCGTGTTGGTCAGACACATTTAACTAGGGTGCAAAATCCAATTGCCAATGCATGGGCTCTTGAAGGCTCAGTGAGCGCTATAGCATTTTCTTTAAAAATCCTAAATCGGTTTTAAAAAGTGCATGTTTCATGGCAAGAATAGTATTGTCAGCTAGTCTGACAAATCTTGCTTATCGCTGATCATACACTAGTTTAACACTCCTGGGTGAATTGGTTACACGTGTACTAATCGGGGTCTGACGCCAGCTGTGTAACTACACTATTCCTGAAATGGAAACAGCGTCTCGGGGTATTTATTTTGACAAAAGCCTAATTGCACGTTTGAATGCAGATATACGATACAAAGCAAAACCTGGACCACTTTAATATCGAGCGTCACTTCACTAAATACTGGGACAAACCAAAAAAAAAAAAGACGACGTCTGGCATTGCATGAATAAACCGAGGGAAGCAGCGGATTTTGTCTAGGCTTCATTTTTGCAAAGATATCAACCAGGCCATCAAAATCAAGTTTTTTTCTCCAATGATTTTGCGATTGCCATTAGCAGCAGGTCCGAGGACTGGTCGTGGAAGTTCGTAAATAGCTTTTAAGCAAACAGGAAACACACCCGTCGCTTGCAGTGGTTACTGGAAGAGTGAAGACTACCTTGGGAACAGTAATTTGAGACTAGCAGTAATTAGAGAAATAGTCTTTAGCTTTAAAAGGGGGTCATGTGTCCAGATTGAATCGTGTTCATTTAAATAGATAAATGCTATAAACGCTGTATGTGTGCAATCGCTCTACCCCTGAAAAGGAAATGTTTAAAATAATCATGCTGCAGGGGTGATTTTAAAAGTGAAATTCAAGTTTACAGTCATTTCTTTTACACAGAAAACCACATGCTGTAAAAAAAAACACGCATCCTTAGAGTTGTACCAGCTCAAAAAGAGACCAAGAGGGGTGCTGAACACAAAACCTGACAATGCGAGCAATATAGAGCCTCGGTAATCGTATCCCGCTAAGCAATAAACAGCAGAAAAAAACGAAGAATACATTTCAGTGCTGTTCTGGAAATTAACAGACAGATACTTCAAATAATAATAATATCTTTGCATAGTGGAGCGTTTAAAAAAGGGAGCCAGCAGGCATTTCTATTAGAGAAGAACGAAGGAAAAACAACAACAACATTGAGGCATTCGGAGTTAAATTTATTTATTTATTTATTTATGTATTTGTTACACGCCAGTTTGATAGGCGTGGACGATACAAAACAAAGTAAGTTACATTTATTTGGAATGAAAGTTTAATTGTTTGCGACTCACGGGTGTTGCAGGACCAGGCGTTGACAAGGCCGATTCAAATAAAATGTAAAAAACTGAAAGGCGCCGGGCAAGTAAATCGAAAACGAGACAACGTTGTTTTTTGTATTTCATTATATCTATCTGTCTATCGAGAGAGAGAGAGAGAGAGAGAGAGAGAGAGAGAGAGAGAGAGAGAGAGAGAGAGAGAGAGAGAGAGAGAGAGAGAGAGAGAGAGAGAGAGAGAGAGAGAGAGAGAGAGAGAGAGAGAGAGAGAGAGAGAGAGAGAGAGAGAGAGAGGATATTTTAACTATTTAATTATTCAAATCAATTGTTTAAATTGATTATAAAACAAACGTGATTTGTCCCACAACAGCAGATTGTGGATGCAATTCGTCAGCGTTTCTGATTTGCTCAATATACCTGATGTTGAGAACGCCTCGCTTCTGGGGTTTAAAAATGCCTGTGATCAGAATGTTGTGCAAACCACAAACGTATTATCAACCACAAATACATTAACCACCTGCCCATCAATACAATATCAACCACAAATACATTAACCACCTGCCCATCAATACAATATCAACCACAAATACATTAACCACCTGCCCATCAATACAATATCTCCCACAAATACATTATCCACCTGCCCATCAATACAATATCTCCCACAAATACATTATCCACCTGCCCACCAATACAATATCTCCCACAAATACATTAACCACCTGCCCATCAATACAATATCTCCCACAAATACATGAACCACCTGCCCACCAATACAATATCTACCACAAATACATTAACCACCTGCCCACCAATACAATATCTACCACAAATACATTAACCACCTGCCCATCAATACAATATCTCCCACAAATACATTAACCACCTGCCCATCAATACAATATCTCCCACAAATACATTAACCACCTGCCCATCAATACAATATCAACCACAAATACATTAACCACCTGCCCATCAATACAATATCTCCCACAAATACATTAACCACCTGCCCATCAATACAATATCTCCCACAAATACATTATCCACCTGCCCATCAATACAATATCTCCCACAAATACATTAACCACCTGCCCATCAATACAATATCTCCCACAAATACATTATCCACCTGCCCACCAATACAATATCTACCACAAATACATTAACCACCTGCCCATCAATACAATATCTCCCACAAATACATTATCCACCTGCCCACCAATACAATATCTACCACAAATACATTATCCACCTGCCCACCAATACAATATCTCCCACAAATACATTAACCACCTGCCCACCAATACAATATCTCCCACAAATACATTAACCACCTGCCCATCAATACAATAATCTCTCCCAAAAAATGTTCTAACAACTTTCAGTTGTTATTTATTACAAAAACAAGTGATTCACGGGCATTATCATGGAGACATTATATATGTGAACAGCTGGTTATTACATTTGTGGGAGAGATTACATTTGTGGTTTGTACAGCGTGTCTGTATCTGGCACCACTGTAGGACACAGCCCTGAGGAACTGGCACAGCAGCTGCACATGCAGATCTCAAATGCAGTTCAGGGAGGCTTCAGCGGGTTCAAAGTACAGTACATGAACATGTTTCTGCAATGCATACTTTTAAAAAGTTCACTTCCAATCGTATTTCCAACAGCAATGTCAATGTAGAATAGTTTTGATTGTACTGCAGTTGAAATTTGATTTCAGTGTTACTGTAACTTCAATTCAGACTGACAGGATGCATTTGGCTTAGACTCCTGATTATAAGAATTACTGATGAGACACATTTCTTATCCTAGTCCTTTTGAAATTCATATTAATGAGAGTTAACTGTATATATAATACCGGTATATATAAAAAAAGTAACTGAAACAAATATATTGAACAGTTTGCATAAATGCATGAAAAATGAATAATATATTGAATAGTTAAATACATTGTGTAAACTTTTTCAGCAGTTAAGTTTATAACACCATGGGATTGCATTACAATAAATTCTGACCCTTCTATAGTAAAGCCACCCCTGCTATTTTGTCAGTCCCTTGAATGGCCTTAATAGCACTTTAAATTAATAAATACTTTTTTTTTTCCCCAGCAGCTACTAAACAGAATCCCGTGTGCTGCCATGGACAGTGTGAAGATGGAATCTGTCCAGATTAAAGAGGAGTTCCCTGAACTTGAAGTTGTCCCCATTAGAGTGGAGTCTCCTGGACTGGCTTCCCTCCCCATTAAACAGGAGCTCTGTGAGGTGCAATGGGACAGCAGCCAGCCAGAGGTCTCTGAGATTAAAGCTGAGCACGATGAATTGGAGATCCCCCAGACAGAAGAACCCCTTCCTGTGAAACAAGAAGAGGGGCTGGAAATTGTCTGTATTAAACAGGAGCCCCCTGAAGTAGAGTTTGAGCACATGGAACCAGGGAAGGAAGAATCCGAGGACTTCAAACCAAACATCCCTGAGCTGGAGCCTGTACGCCTGCGGGAGTGTAGCGTGGTGCTGGAGAGAATCTGCGTGAGAGAGCGAGGCGCTGGAGAGGATGACTCTCCCAACAGCACGCAAGGAGGTGGAAAGGAAGACGGGCAGTCATATTCACAATGCAGTCCTGCAGGTGAGTGACTCCCAGTAGCTGTGACATTGTCATTCTAGATTGCGTGATATCCACAGTGTGCTTGAGAGGCAGGGAGCATAGCAGTTAGATTACTAGGTATTTGTTTTTCTTGTACCATTCCAGCCAGTTCAAGATAGGACTCACTACTGGTGAACTTAAGATACAGGTCTAATATTGCTAGAAATATATAATTGAGAAACTGCATAATTGCATTGTGTGTTAGGGGAAATAGACCTGAAGCATTACAGGAGAACTTTGAAGGCAGATTTTGATCCCAGGGCTCGGTTTCACCAGCATCAGTCTTTACTGACTTTGCTTTTACAGGTTTTAAGTTTAACTTTGTGTTTTTAAGCTGGTGTAACCCAGTGCAAGCCCTCACAGATGAAATATACATGCTTGAATCCACTCCACCACCTAGCCACACGCCATAAGCCTTCAAGCAGTCTCTCCTTACTTTCTTTCCTGTTCATATTTTCCAGGTGGAGGATATCCTGACTGTGGAAAAGGATTCAGTCCGTTAGGAAACCTTGAAATACACCAGCGAATTCCCACAGGAGAGAAGCCGTATTGCTGCTCTGACTGTGGGAAGTGTTTCAGTAAAGCAGGGGGCCTGAAAACACACCAGCAAATTCACACAGGAGAGAAACCGTATCGCTGCTCTGACTGCGGGAAGAGTTTTAATTTATTGCAAAACCTGAGAAGACACCAGCGGATTCACACAGGAGAGAAACCGTATTACTGCTCTAACTGTGGGACGAGTTTCAGATATTCAGGAGACCTTAAAATGCACCAGCGGATTCACACAGGAGAGAAACTCTAAAGACCATGTTCAGTGGGACTTCTCACTCAATAGGAAAATACATTAACCTTGCATTATGAGTCTCTGTGTAATTATGTTGTGTATCAGCCTCGACCTTGCATTTTAAATGGTAAAAATTAGGCATGGGCACCAATATGTATATTTTGATATGATATCAATAATTTCCATATGGCTGTCATAGAGGCATAATTTGTATTGCTAATACTGCTAAAAATATAAACGCAGTATAATCAAGTTTTTATTATATTAATATACAACAAACCCTATACATAGCGATCGCGATCAGTCTCTTAGGCAAACACCACACACTAAAGTATTATTTAACCATTGTATATGCAGCAAGCAATGGCACATTATTATTATTATTATTATTATTATTATTATTTATTAGCAGACGCCCTTATCCAGGGCGACTTACAACTGTTACAAGATACCACATTATTTTTACATACAATTACCCATTTATACAGTTGGGTTTTTACTGGAGCAATCTAGGTAAAGTACCTTGCTCAAGGGTACAGCAGCAGTGTCCCCCACCTGGGATTGAACCCACGACCCTCCGGTCAAGAGTCCAGAGCCCTCACCACTACTCCACACTGCTGCCCCCCACATATCAGGATACTGGTATCTCAATGTCTGGCGAATGAGCATTTATTTGAAATCCTGTTCTTCCTTTGCTGTACTGAACGGTTTTAAAATAGTTTCTTCTTACTATTTTAGGATCTAGTGGTAGTTGAGACACAACTACAGAAGCATTTCGAGATCAACGATGAGAAGGGAACTGCAGTGGTCACAGTTCAGCAGTAAGTTTGAATTCCTTTCCCGTGCATGGAGAGACTGAAAGCTGGCTGAAAAATATGCCAAGAGATAAACTCACAGTAACGAAACACGCTTAAATGTGTGTTGGGTGCGAAATCAACAGAAAAAATGGGCTGGAGTCCCTTGCGAAGATTCAGCATGGTTCTGAAAGGGAACCTACCCTTATGCCTCAAGAGGAAAGTCTTTGACCAATCCATGCTGCCAGTGCAAAACCTGGACCCTCAATGCAAAAATGACTCAAAAATCACAAACGACTCAACGGAGTATGGAAAGATGCATGCTGGGAATAAGGAGACAGGAACAGGAAGGAGCGCAAACAAAAGCAGGCGATGTCATAATCAGAGCGAAAAAACTGAAATGGCAACGTGGGCCGGACATGTAGCAAGAAGAGGCCATCGCTGGACCAAGGAGATGCTAGACTGGATCCCAAGAGATATAAAGAGACCAAGGAGAAGACCTCCAGGGAGATGGCAAGATGAAATTAGGAAACACGTGGAGCAGCGTGGAGGAGAGACACAGCAGACAGGCCTTGGGGAGGCCTTCATCCAGCAGTGGATTGAAAAAGGAGGAGGAGGAGGAGGAGGAGGAGGATGAGGATGAGGATGATGATGATGATGATGATGATGATGATGATGATGATGATGATGATGATGATGATGATGATGATGATGATGATGATGATGATGATGATGATGATGATGATGGTGATGGTGATGGTGGATGATGAGCAGCAGTGTGGAGTAGTGGTTAGGGCTCTGGACTCTTGACCGGAGAGTCGTGGGTTCAATCCCAGGTGGGGGACACTGCTGCTGTACCCTTGAGCAAGGTACTTTACCTAGATTGCTCCAGTAAAAACCTAACTGTATAAATGGGTAATTGTATGTAAAAATAATGTGATATCTTGTAACAATTGTAAGTCGCCCTGGATAAGGGCGTCTGCTAAGAAATAAATAATAATAATAATAATAATGATGATATATATATATACACACACACACAGTTTCAGACAATTTATGACCATGATTTATTATGAAACAATCTTAAAACATAAATAATTCAATTGTGTATAACACATCAGGGCTTCAACAGTTTTGCGATAAAACGAAATTGCTTATTGTTGCGTATTAGATGTATTAATAGAAGTGTTAGAGATAATACAATAACAAAAACAGAACTCATAGAGTATGCAGCTTCTCATTCTTCAGGGATCTAAACAGCTGGTCTCATGCTGTTTCCTGCTGTCGCCTTGTGTTATTTAACACTACGAACACACAGCAGAAAAAAAATAATGGATTGATTTGGAGAATACTTTTATAAACTGACTATGCGCTAATGTAATGACACACTGACAGTATAAGCGAACTGAAACGGTTTAATAGAGCAATCCTGAAACTAATTCCTCGTTTTTAAAGACAGTTACAAATTAAATACATTGATTTGAATGTAATAACTCCCCTTCATAGTCACACAGGTAGCTGTGTTACTTGTATGCTGCATAAGCACCACTGGCCATCTGTTTTGCATTATTCTGAGATATGCACAGGCTTTAGTGTTTCATTACTTACGCTAATAATGTATTTTTAAAATGTGAGCTTTCGGTATTATAAATGAGATGTACTTTTAAAACATCAAAACGTATCTCAGAAAAATGCAAAATTCATTTACAGGCAGAGCAGCTGAAGATTCGGTGTAAACAGTGCAGCAAACTTGTTGTTAGTCAAAATTTGTAATTCTACAAAATTCTGTGGATGATGTCATGATTATTAGAATAGAATGTTCATTCCCAGAGGATCCAAAGTTCCCAGTTTGAAGATAAACTCTCGTTCCTTTTGTTTCCGAGCAACATTTGTTCCATAGCACTGATTGATCACACCGACTGTGATGTGTCTGTCTGTCTGTCAATCGTGTGTGTGTGTGTGTGTATGAATAAAAGAGAAAAGGATATTTCAGGTACTTAAAAAGGTAGAATAATTGATAACAAATCAATTATCAGGACGTTTTGGACTACAAGTCCTTCATCGGCTGAATACAAAAAAACAGTGCTTATATTCAGCCGATGAAGGACTTGTAGTCCGACACGTCCTGATAATTGATTTGTAATCAATTATTCTACCTTTTTAAGTTCCTGAAATATCCTTTTCTCTTATTGATCATTTTGGTACACAGCAGTTTTCATTTTTCTCAAACTTTTTATATATATATATATATATATATATATATATATATATATATATGTGTGTGTGTGTGTGTGTGTATTATGAATGTTATTATTTATTTCGTAGCAGACACCCTTATCCAGGGCGACTTACAATTGTTACAAGATATCACATTATTTTTACATACAATTACCCATTTATTCAGTTGGGTTTTTACTGGAGCAATCTAGGTAAAGTACCTTGCTGAAGGGTACAGCAGCAGTGTCCCCCACCTGGGATTGAACCCACGACCCTCCGGTCAAGAGCCCTGACCACTACTCCACACCGCTGCCCCTAGGCATTGACTTAAACCAGTATAAATATGAGCAGTGTAGACCTCTTGTTAGATTAAGATTGTTAAGAAATGTGCATTTGAATACATTCTTCCACTGCTTGCTGTTCTGTAAATTTAATAAAGTATTAAACTGACTAGCTGTTGTATTGAGTGTGTATCACTCTGCGTGAACCCGTTCCAGAAACTCACACTAGTGAGCCACTTGCCAAATGTTTAGTTTAGGATTAAACTTCTTCCATCAATTGTAATTGTTATATAAACACAATACCACTAGGGGGAAACCTTTACTGCCCGCTGTGTTCACCAATCATGTACAATCACAGAAGGGTAGGAGTCAGGCTGTGTTGCAAAGGAGATGCAATGACTCATGTTGGAGGGTCTCTGTGCTGCAGCCGTGATCTGTGCAAAATAAAGGATTACCTGGCGGTGTTTCATGCAGCTGTACCCTATTTTTCAGAAATTGTACCTGACAGCATTTACAAAGAATTAAAAACATAAAACGGACCGGGTTCACCGCACTCGGATTCGCCAGATCCTATCAGGTTTGGCCCTCGAGTCAAATTGTGTTTTTTTTAAAAACCAAAAACCAGTACTTATAATTAAGACTTTACAAAAGCATAAGTTAGTGCTGCATATTTATTTAAAATAAAAAAAATAATAAAAACACAGGCGAGTCATTTTATAAACATTGTTTTTATTGATCTGCTTGTTTTTCTTTCTATATACAGCCTCACAACTTACAGACAAGCTTCATCTGCGATCGTCCCTTACCTGCACACAGGGAGAAACATGGCGGGCTATTTTCAGATCAAGTGAAAACATGAATGAATGAACGACTGCACAAAGGGAACACATAACATGCTAAAAGGTTGAAGCGGAATCTGACAAGCAGGCAGATATGAAGAGGCTGGTGGACATTTCTTTCATTAACATGCGTTTGAACTTGTAAATAAAGTGGTACTTCCTGTTCAGACCAGCATGGCAGCGTCTCTGAGGGGCGTTTTTGTGTGTTTGTTACAAACACTTTGCAAACAAAGGATTTTTTAGTTGTATTGCCGTGTTTCCAAAAAAGATATCGCGCTGCTGCAATTTCTAATGAGTTTACTTCAAATATTAACCTGACAAAGTTATCATCAGCAGGGGAAAGCCGCAGCACGGCTGTGTCGAGTTTCACAGAAACGATGCTTTACAGACCAGGAGACGCCGTTGAGATCCGTCACCTGCAACAAAATTTGTTTCTGAATAATAACATGGCAGTTTCGCTTTAGCACAACACAAAGACAAAATAAAACGGATGAAACTCAAATTTAAAAACTCCAAAAGAAACAGGATGGATTGTAAAAAAAAATCAAAAATAAAATTTCTAACTTGCATTGCCCCCCCCAACTATACTTGGTTTATTGAGTGAAGTTTACAAAAGCAGGCTGAAATATAAAATGCATGGACAATGCACATGCAAACCTCGTGCAATATTCGGTCATAATACAGCATCGGGACACTAGAATATTTAATTCGTTTTTAGAAACGTGATGAATTTACAAGACTGATCATCCAGGCGATTTCAAAGCAAGGAAGGTGCAATCGGTTTAATCGCTCCGATCAATTTATTTATTTTCAGATTAATGACGTTTAAATGCTAAACCCTGAAAGTCGTTTCCCACACTGAGTTATCGATTTCTCCTGACTCGTACATCAGATAAATTGAGGAATAGTTTCATTTTTGTATATTACCGCTCCCATGACCTGAGACAGCCGGAGTTAAACTGACAGCAGAGAAGCGTCTTGTGACGTCACCGCCCACTTTCTGAAACAACCACAGTGCGACTCGTTGCGTGCATCCTTACCAGAGTGATACACACTCAAATAATAATTACACAGGGACTCATAATGCAAGGTTTAAGTATTTTCCTAATGAGTGAGAAGTCCCACTGAACATGGTCTTTAGAGTTTATCTCTTGTGTGAATTCGCTGGTGCATTTTAAGGTCTCCTGAATATCTGAAACTCTTCCCGCAGTCAGAGCAGCCATACGGTTTCTCTCCTGTGTGGATTCGCTGGTGTCTTTTAAGGTGTCCTGAGCGATTGTAACTCTTCCCACAGTCTGAGCAGCGATACGGTCTCTCTCCTGTGTGAATTCGCTGGTGCCTTTTAAGGTCTTCTGACTGCCCGAAACTCCTACCACAGTCAGAGCAGCAATACGGTTTCTCTCCTGTGTGAATTTGTCTGTGTGTTTGCAGGTCTCCTATCTGACTGAAATGCTTCCCACAGTTAAAGCAGTGATACGGTTTCTCTCCTGTGTGAATGCGCTTGTGCCTTTTAAGGTGTCCTGATCGAATGAAACTCTTCCCACAATCAGAACAGCAGTACGGTCTCTCTTCTGAGTGAATTTTCTGGTGCTTTTTAAGGTCTCCTGACTGACCGAAACTCTTCCCACAGTCAGAGCAGCGATACGGTTTCTCTCCTGTGTGAATTTGTCGGTGTGTTTTCAGGTCTCCTGCCTGACTGAAACGCTTCCCACAGTTAAAGCAGCCATACGGTTGCCCTCCTGTGTGAATTCGCTGATGCCTTTTAAGGTGTCCTAAGCGACTGAAACTATTCCCACAGTCAGAGCAGCGATACGGTTTCTCTCCTGTGTGAATTCGCTGGTGCCTTTTGAGGTCTTCTGACTGACCGAAACTCTTCCCACAGTCAGAGCAGCAATACGGCTTCTCTCCTGTGGGAATTCGCTCGTGTATTTCAAGGTTTCCTAACGGACTGAATCCTTTTCCACAGTCAGGATATCCTCCACCTGGAAAATATGAACAGGAAAGAAAGTAAGGAGAGACTGCTTGAAGGCTTATGGCGTGTGGCTAGGTGGAGGAGTGGATTCAAGCATGTATATTTCATCTGTGAGGGCTTGCACTGGGTTACACCAGCTTAAAAACACAAAGTTAAACTTAAAACCTGTAAAAGCAAAGCCAGTAAAGACTGATGCTGGTGAAACCGAGCCCTGGGATCAAAATCTGCCTTCAAAGTTCTCCTGTAATGCTTCAGGTCTATTTCCCCTAACACACAATGCAATTATGCAATTTCTCAATTATATATTTCTAGCAATATTAGACCTATATCTTAAGTTCACCAGTAGTGAGTCCTATCTTGAACTGGCTGGAATGGTACAAGAAAAACAAATACCTAGTAATCTAACTGCTATGCTCCCTGCCTCTCAAGCACACTGTGGATATCACGCAATCTAGAATGACAATGTCACAGCTACTGGGAGTCACTCACCTGCAGGACTGCATTGTGAATATGACTGCCAGTCTTCCTTTCCACCTCCTTGCGTGCTGTTGGGAGAGTCATCCTCTCCAGCGCCTTGCTCTCTCACGCAGATTCTCTCCAGCACCACGCTACACTCCCGCAGGCGTACAGGCTCCAGCTCAGGGATGTTTGGTTTGAAGTCCTCGGATTCTTCCTTCCCTGGTTCCATGTGGTCAAACTCTACTTCAGGGGGCTCCTGTTTAATACAGACAATTTCCAGCCCCTCTTCTTGTTTCACAGGAAGGGGTTCTTCTGTCTGGGGGATCTCCAATTCATCGTGCTCAGCTTTAATCTCAGAGACCTCTGGCTGGCTGCTGTCCCATTGCACCTCACAGAGCTCCTGTTTAATGGGGAGGGAAGCCAGTCCAGGAGACTCCACTCTAATGGGGACAGGTTCAAGTTCAGGGAACTCCTCTTTAATCTGGACAGACTCCATCTTCACACTGTCCATGGCAGCACACGGGATTCTGTTTAGTAGCTGCTGGGGAAAAAAAAGGATTTATTAATTTAAAGAGCTATTAAGGCCATTCAAGGGACTGACAAAATAGCAGGGGTGGCTTTACTATAGAAGGGTCAGAATTTATTGTAATGCAATCCCATGGTGTTATAAACTTAACTGCTGAAAAAGTTTACACAATGTATTTAACTATTCAATATATTATTCATTTTTCATGCATTTATGCAAACTGTTCAATACATTTGTTTCAGTTACTTTTTTTATATATACCAGTATTATATATACAGTTAACTCTCATTAATATGAATTTCAAAAGGACTAGGATAAGAAATGTGTCTCATCAGTAATTCTTATAATCAGGAGTCTAAGCCAAATGCATCCTGTCAGTCTGAATTGAAGTTACAGTAACACTGAAATCAAATTTCAACTGCAGTACAATCAAAACTATTCTACATTGACATTGCTGTTGGAAATACGATTGGAAGTGAACTTTTTAAAAGTATGCATTGCAGAAACATGTTCATGTACTGTACTTTGAACCCGCTGAAGCCTCCCTGAACTGCATTTGAAATCTGCATGTGCAGCTGCTGTGCCAGTTCCTCAGGGCTGTGTCCTACAGTGGTGCCAGATACAGACACACTGTACAAACCACAAATGTAATCTCTCCCACAAATGTAATAACCAGCTGTTCACATATATAATGTCTCCATGATAATGCCCGTGAATCACTTGTTTTTGTAATAAATAAGAACTGAAAGTTGAAAGAGATTATTACATTGGTGGGCAGGTGGTTAATGTATTTGTGGTTGATATTGTATTGATGGGCAGGTGGTTAATGTATTTGTGGGAGATATTGTATTTATGGGCAGGTGGTTAATGTATTTGTGGGAGATATTGTATTTATGGGCAGGTGGTTCATGTATTTGTGGGAGATATTGTATTGATGGGCAGGTGGTTCATGTATTTGTGGGAGATATTGTATTGATGGGCAGGTGGTTAATGTATTTGTGGGAGATATTGTATTGGTGGGCAGGTGGTTAATGTATTTGTGGGAGATATTGTATTGATGGGCAGGTGGTTAATGTATTTGTGGTAGATATTGTATTGATGGGCAGGTGGTTAATGTATTTGTGGTTGATATTGTATTGGTGGGCAGGTGGTTAATGTATTTGTGGGAGATATTGTATTGATGGGCAGGTGGTTAATGTATTTGTGGGAGATATTGTATTGGTGGGCAGGTGGTTAATGTATTTGTGGGAGATATTGTATTGATGGGCAGGTGGTTAATGTATTTGTGGTAGATATTGTATTGATGGGCAGGTGGTTAATGTATTTGTGGGAGATATTGTATTGATGGGCAGGTGGTTAATGTATTTGTGGGAGATATTGTATTGATGGGCAGGTGGTTAATGTATTTGTGGGAGATATTGTATTGATGGGCAGGTGGTTAATGTATTTGTGGGAGATATTGTATTGATGGGCAGGTGGTTAATGTATTTGTGGTAGATATTGTATTGATGGGCAGGTGGTTAATGTATTTGTGGGCGATATTGTATTGATGGGCAGGTGGTTAATGTATTTGTTGGAGATATTGTATTGATGGGCAGGTGGATAATGTATTTGTGGGAGATATTAAGTCTGATTCTGTATTATTTTATATAACGTTGTACCAGTCTCACAACCAGCAGTGTGGAGTAGTGGTTAGGGCTCTGGACTCTTGACCGGAGGGTCGTGGGTTCAATCCCAGGTGGGGGGGACACTGCTGCTGTACCCTTGAGCAAGGTACTTTACCTAGATTGCTCTAGTAAAAACCCAACTGTATAAATGGGTAATTGTATGTAAAAGTAATATGATATCTTGTAACAATTGCAAGTCGCCCTGGATAAGGGCGTCTGCTAAGAAATTAATAATAAAATAAATAAATCTTTAAACACGTTTTCTTGTTTGTTTTTTTTTCCTGAAGGGCCTCTGCGATACGGTCTCAAATATCTGCATTTCCTCTGCGGCAGCCCAATCATAAGTTAGCTGGGTGGGACATAAACTGCGTCTGTTTCTGTTGCAGGTACTGACAGTAAGTTTGACCATTAGGAGAGTCAAATATCTGCCAAAGTTTTACGCAGCTGTCCAATCATAAGCAAGCACAGACCGTTCACGGTATGTGTGTTGACAGATTTGCCAAATTGAAACAAAGCGAGACGCTATCTAGCCTCTTATTTTAGTTTATTCATGGTTATCTGTGTAAACATGCTATTTATAAATATGTTATAGTCCGCATGCCCGCAAACAGCCAAGTAAGATCAATTTATGCCCGTGGCCAAATTACTTTGAGGACCACTGAGTTGCATTTACATGGACCAAAATGGCAGCTAAATTTGCATCCATTCTAAAAGCCACTTACGGCTCTTCTCGAAATATATATTCTTTTCTTTATTAGTATATGTAAATGCTTCCAAACTTAATAATTTAGAAATAAGAGGGAATAATTAGTATATGCAATTATTAATGCTACTCGCTCAACTATATTTTGTCTTGTTATACTCAAGTACCCCAGTTAATTTCTAAAATATTAAATATATTGAAAACAACGTTACCTCATTTTCGATTCCCCTTTCATTTAATTATTTATGGTTGGTTTATTTGTGTATTTTCCTCGTTCTCTTTTCGTTGCATGTTGGCACAGTGCTATACTTTACACTCTGAAATCTGCAAACCACTTTATTATCGATTTGTTTGTTTATCTGTTCAAGATTAGAAAATAAAAGCAGCGAGTGAATTTACAGGCACATACTTCCATAATGTATTTACAATAATAAACAGAGTAGTTATTGCTATTGAGAGCATTTCCCTACATTACGTCTGCTAAGAAATAAATAATAATAATAATAATTACGATTGTCCGTGTATTTTTAAAATACACTGAAAAGGCTCTGTTAAAAACCAAAGATTAAAATCAAATTCAACTTACCTAGGTATGCTGGTATTTATAATGTATACCAATCTGAAGACACTGTAGCGATGTTAAGAAGGAAAACACAAGGCAAGTTCTCAAGGGTTAAATTATTTTTAATTTCTCTGACAGGTCGCATTACAATCGTGTCCACAGCTGCTGTTTCTTTTCAATTCGACCCTGGTGGCCACGCCCACTCCCTTTTATGGAGCGGAGGGAGGCTTTGCCCGCTCCAGCCAATCCGGAGCTGACACCTCACCTGGCTGGAAAATCCCAGGCTGACAGCAGTGGGGAAATCCCCCCAGAACGTTCTAAAAGGAAGGGGGCGGGGCCCCAGCCTGACCGCGGGGAACCTCGCTCGGTGGAAAAGTAAGGCTGGTAAAGGATAGGATAGGATAGGATTTTATAAAGTACATTGGAATAACGAAATTGAATCACACAATAAATACAATGCTATCTGGCCCTAAAAAAAGAATTTACCCTGGCAGAATATCTGATCAGGGTCAAAAACACAAAACACAGACAGATCCTGACCAAGTCCAGACTCAGTGACCACAGCCTGGCCATCGAAACTGGCCGGCACAAAAAAACAGGATTGCCAAAGAAAAAAGGCTGTGCTGTCACTGTGATCTGGGAGAGGTAGAGACAGAAATGCACTTCCTGTTACACTGTCCCCATAAGCAAATCAGGGACACGTACTTCCCCAAACTGGCCAGTCAGGCCACAACATTCCAGCTGCACTCTGACTTAGAAAAACTGCCAGTTCTGTTAGGAGAGGAGCAGCAGACACAGAGCTAGCTGCCCAGTATGTAGCTGCCTGCCACAGCCAGAGAGACAGAGAGACAGCGAGACAGACCCTGGTGTAGACACCCTGGAGCACTGGGACCAGGCACTCATGCGCACACATGTCCACTGTAAATACAGAGAGGGAGGGAGAGAGAGAGGGAAATGGAAGGGTTGCTGTTGTTGTTGTATTGTCTGGGTTGTTTTGTGATAATGTTCATTGCTGAATTGCTTTGGCAAAACTCAATTCAATTTTGTCATGCCAATAAAGCATTTTTTGAATTTTGAATTTGAATTTGATAGGAAAATGATGTCACAAGTGGGCGGAGTTATAAGCAGTGGAGCCGCTCGCCCTGGCAAAATGTTTCTTGAAATAATCAAGCATTAATTCCCATAAATAACAGTCAGTCACTTTATATTTACGATACTTTGTGTTGTTATTTAAAAAATACCGGTATGACCTGGCGCTGCAACACAGCATCGCCGCAATGTATTCAGTACTGAGTGGGCTCCAAAAATGGAGCCTGTAATTGAGTACCGAACTGCATCCCGGGATTGACTGTCCTATCCTTCTTTATATAGTCCTCGGTTGGTGACCATGGGTAATGAAAAGATAGGACAGAGTAGGCGGGGCTTAGGTGGGAGCCCACTCTGCTAAGTCCATTGCGGAAAGAAACACGTTGAATGGGCCGACTTGTAAATATGCGTTTAAAAAAAAAACCCTAAAAGTTTGAAAACACTTTATTTGTTCTGCACTTTCATTATGTGGAGTATTTTTTTTTCTTCTTTAGTGTTAGAAATCGTAAGGTGAAGTATAATGGGGGTCAATGGCAGGTCCTCACAAGTATAGAAATACACGTGTGTGTGTGTGTGTGAGTGTGTGTGTGTGTGTGTGTGTGTGTGTCTGTGTGCGTGTGTGTGTGTGTGTGTGTGTGTGTCTGTGTCTGTGTGCGTGTGTGTATGTGTGTGTGTCAGTGCGTGTGTGTGTGTGTGTCAGTGCGTATGTGTATGTGTGTGTCTGTGTGTGTCTGTGTCTCTGTGTGAGTGTGTGTGTATTTGTGTGTCTGTGTGTGTGTGTGTCTCTGTGTGAGTGTGTGTGTGTATGTGTGTGTGTCTGTGTCTCTGTGTGAGTGTGTGTGTGTCTGTGTGTGTCTGTGTCTCTGTGTGAGTGTGTGTGTGTGTGTATGTGTGTGTCTGTGTGTGTCTCTGTGTGAGTGTGTGTGTGTGTGTGTGTGTGTGTCAGTGCGTGTGTGTATGTGTGTGTCTGTGTGTGTGTGTGTGTATGTGTGTGTGTGTGTCTCTGTGTGAGTGTGTGTGTGTATGTGTGTGTCTGTGTCTCTGTGTGAGTGTGTGTGTGTGTGTGTGTGTGTCTCTGTGTGTGTGTGTGTGTGTCTGTGTGTGTGTGTGTGTGTGTGTGTGTGTGTGTGTGTGGAGAAAGAGTCTGAATAAAGCTTTGGAAGAAGGAACACGCGTGTCGGTCTCTTCTCCTGTTTTCTGGTTGCCCCGTGAAACGCTACAATATTAACACACTGCCCGACGCGAATGAAAAATCGCGTCCCTGTTGATCGTATCGGGCGGCGTGTCCAGGCCTTTAGACAGAGTCTGCAAGAATATCACTTGTCAACAGCAAATTTGTATTCTGACCTTTATTAGCGATGAAGAATGGGATGAACAGTTTGTAACAAAGCCTGCAAACACACCAGCTAATTCACACAGGAGAGAAACCGTATTGCTGCTCTGACTGTGGGAAGAGTTTCAGTACAATCAACAGCCTTGTAAAACACCAGCGAATTCACACAAGAGATAAACTCTAAAGACAATGTTCAGTGGGACTTCTCTCATTAGGAAAAAAACGTTAACCTTGCGTTATAAGTTCCAGTGAAATTGTTCTCTTTATATATATATATCCCAGGTGGGGGACACTGCTGCTGTACCCTTGAGCAAGGTACTTTACCTAGATTGCTCCAGTAAAAACCCAACTGTATAAATGGGGAATTGTATGTCAAAATAATGTGATATCTTGAAAGAATTGTAAGTCGCCCTGGATAAGGGCATCTGCTAATAAATATGTAATAAACTGACCAGCTGTTGTATTGAGTGTATCACTTTGCAAAGACAATTCACCGTTAGCACACACGATTTTTAGACTTTTTTTTTTCATGCTGATAATTTACATATTTCATGTTGGGGAAATAAACAATAGAGAGAGCTTTAAGGTTTGTCGTCTGAGCTTTTTCTGAATCCTTCGTTAGACCGCGCAGTTGTATTGTTCATAATAAAACATTGATTTGAGTTTGTTTCAAGGACTCGGACAGTGAAGACCCGACTTCAAGTCTGCGAGACAGCAAGTCTTAATTATGAGACAGTAGGTCAACGTTTTATTTTACATTTCTGTTCGGTATTATGGACGATTAGTGTGTGGTTTTAACATATAGATTTTCTGGCAACTATCTTTTTAAGGGACCAGCAAAAACATTCCTGTTATGAGGAAAATTCCTCCTAATCTCAATCAGACAATTCATCTTGAACTAGGGGACTACAATATGCATAAAGGGTTTGGTTAACTTGATTACATTTAGCTTGGCTTCCCTGAGTCATACAGCTAAGAATTTGGAAGACCAAATGAATATTTAACTTAACTGAGCCCTGATGGCTGCTTTCAATAACGCCCCCCTCCACTGAGCCAGAATGGATTGAGGATCACGACAGAGACTTCTTCCACGGACACCACAGCGATCTCAATCCGACTGTGTGAAGGATTCGTCATCCCGATCCTCTGCCGGCCTCTCTGCACTCAATATTAACGAGGGAATGGATCTTCCAGCGTCTTGTGGAGTCTGGGTCACGTCAGGGCTGTGATCGGGGGCCAACGGTGACCCGATATTAGGGGCAGATCCTAATAAAGTGGCCAAGGCAGTGTGTGGAATTATAAAGTCAGCGCCATCTAATGGTTTTAAATACAGTGCAACTGTATTATTATTATTATTATTATTATTATTATTATTATTATTATTATTATTATTATTATTATTATTTATTTCTTAGCAGGCGCCCTTATCCAGGCGACTTACAATTGTTACAAGATATCACATTATTTTTACATATAATTACCCATTTATACAGTTGGGTTTTTACTGGAGCAATCTAGGTAAAGTACCTTGCTCAAGGGTACAGCAGCAGTGTCCCCCACCTGGGATTGAACCCACGACCCTCCGGTCAAGAGTCCAGAGCCCTAACCACTACTCCACACTGCTGCCCTATGTATGTCGTTCAGGTAAAATGTATCTTAAATGAATCAGAGATTTGTTTAGGCTGGGGTGTTTGAAATTAAACCCAGAAAGCAGGCAGACAGACAGACTTTTTCACAGAGTGGTGATTCACTGAGATCTTTTCAGATGAAGTCTAGGCAAGCAGCTAGAACTGATGAGCAGCTCCTGAACTCACAGTCAAAGCACCCTCTCTGCTACACCAAAAGTATGTCTATATCTTTTTCTACAGATACATGCAACCAATTCTGTTAAAAAAAATGGATAATGTAATCTTTACACTAGGGTGTGTGAACTATGCATCAGCTGCAACAACATCTCACTTGAAAGACTTGAACAGAGTCACACGCAGGAAGTCAGTGGTTGAGCCAGGATGTGAACCGGGGACCGCCTGGTTGGAAGCCTATTCCTTTAACCACTGGACCGCACAGCCTGTGTGCATCAAATGCAGGAATTACTTTATGAGCTACACTTTAAAGAGCTTTTAAACAAAAAATAAGACATTTATATTCCTCTTCAGGTGGGAGGGAGCATGAGGTGTAATGATTGTGCTGTCTGTTTTCTTTAGTGGTATATAAACCCATTACTCACACCTCCCTGATCTTATAATCCTATACATTACCTCCTAGCAGGGCTTCCATCTCTCTCTCTCCTGCTTAATACCTGCATTATTGTGAGGAGTTAGTGGGCTAATTCACTAGCCTGCCTTTTACCTTCCTCTGCAGGCCTGGGTTTCAGTCTGGGGGGCTTGATGGCACAGACAGACAGACAGACAGACCCCGGGCTAATTCCCTAGCCTGTTATTCCTGCCTTTCACCTCTAGAGGGCAGGGTTTCAGTTTGCTCAGGTCACAGTTGAGTTTGGTCAGTGGTCTTAGCCCCCATACAGACAGACAGTGGACGTCAGTGTAATCCACATCACAACACAAACACCAGCACACAGTTCAGCACAATTGTCAGTCTCTGTTTGAGAGAGTCCCGGGACTGAATGACAGGCAGGAAGGCAGGCAGGGGGTGTTCAGGTCTCTCTCTCTCTCTCTCTCTCTCTCTCTCTCTCTCTCTCTCGCTCTCTTCCACTTCCTCTCTCTCATCTTTTCTATGTGCCGCCCTTTCAAAGTGACTGACAAGTGTCCCTCACTCCCTCCTCTTGTATTTAAGAACTGCTCCCTCCTTTTCAACATTTTCTTCGCTCAATCCTTCTACCTCTCCATCGCTTTCTCTTCTAGTGGATTTCTTCTTTCATGCAAAATGGAGTGGCAGACATACGGTACCAACCCTCTGTCTGTCTGTCTGTCTGCCTGTCTGTCTGTCTGTCTGTCTGTATACAGTATCTGTGTCATATCAAATTGATCAAAATGATTTTAAATGATTTTAAAGTAAAATCTCATCTATTTATTTTATTTTTGGCAGACGCCTTTATTATTATTATTATTATTATTATTATTATTATTATTATTATTATTATTATTATTATTATTATTATTATTTATTTCTTAGCAGACTCCTTTATCCCAGGCGACTCACGCAGGTGTTACAGGGCAGCACAGGGTTACAATGCAAGCTTCGTATTTAAATACAGTGTAGTTTACAGTCAGTGCAAATAATAACACTACTAGAATACAATATGAACTAGGATGCAGCAAGTTAGGATTACAAGTTATATCTACAGTGACTTGTGCATTTTAAATATCAATGATTTTGTCTGTCTGTCTATCTAACTATCAACTAGTATTGGATCCTTTATTTGAATACACTGCTTGAAATCTATTCAGTGCTGAAAATGTTCAAATAATAGAATTTATAAATGACTGTATCAAACACATGCAAAGGAAGCCAGTGCATGAATAAGATCTGAAATAAATAATTCTACTGTACAGCTCTCCCTTTTTTAAAATATTTTGCTGGATTTATATTACTTGTGATTTATTTTACTGTAAGATGATATACATTCTACATTTTGGTTTCAAGCTAATTCGGGATTTAAAAAGTCATTGTAATGTTTGTTTAAAATTTAAAAAGAATATTTGATCATGAAGACCCTGTGTTAGTCCCGCAGTGCTATCAATGTAATATTTCATTGTAACATCAAATTGCATAACAGTAGGTTTTTTTTTTCTAATTTGATGTATTTTGGTTCCTTATAAAAGCTTCCCATAATAAAAGCACATCAAGGTGTACTAAAGCACAGTGAAAGCATTGTAAAGCACAGAGAGGTGTGGTAAAGCATAGGGAAGCATTGTGAAGCACAGAGAGGTCTGGTAAAGCATAGGGAAGCATTGTGAAGCACAGAGAGGTCTGGTAAAGCATAGGGAAGCATTGTAAAGCACAGAGAGGTGTGGTAAAGCATAGGGAAGCATTGTAAAGCACTGAGAGGTGTGGTAAAGCATAGGGTAGCATTGTAAAGCACAGAGAGGTGTGGTAAAGCATAGGGAAGCATTGTAAAGCACAGAGAGGTCTGGTAAAGCATAGGGAAGCATTGTAAAGCACAGAGAGGTCTGGTAAAGCATAGGGAAGCATTGTAAAGCACAGAGAGGTGTGGTAAAGCATAGGGAAGCATTGTAAAGCACAGAGAGGTGTGGTAAAGCATAGGGAAACATTGTAAAGTCTGTATACAGTATCTGTGTCATATCAAATTGATCAAAATGATTTTAAATGATTTTAAAGTAAAATCTCATCTATTTATTTATTTTATTTTTGGCAGACTTTTATTATTATTATTATTATTATTATTATTATTATTATTATTATTATTATTATTATTATTTATTTCTTAGCAGACTCCTTTATCCCAGGCGACTCACGCAGGTGTTACAGGGCAGCACAGGGTTACAATGCAAGCTTCAGATTTAAACACAGTGTAGTTTACAGTCAGTGCAAATAATAATACTACTAGAATACAATATGAACTAGGATGCAGCAAGTTAGGATTACAAGTTATATCTACAGTGACTTGTGCATTTTAAATATTAATGATTTTGTCTGTCTGTCTATCTAAATATCAACTAGTATTGGATCCTTTATTTGAATAAACTGCTTGAAATCTATTCAGTGCTGAAAATGTTCAAATAATAGAATTTATAAATGACTGTATCAAACACATGCAAAGGAAGCCAGTGCATGAATAAGATCTGAAATAAATAATTCTACTGTACAGCTCTCCCTTTTTTAAAATATTTTGATGGCTTTATATTACTTGTGATTTATTTTACTGTAAGATGATATAAATTCTACATTTTGGTTTCAAGCTAATTCGGGATTTAAAAAGTCATTGTAATGTTTGTTTAAAATTTAAAAAGAATATTTGATCATGAAGACCCTGTGTTAGTCCCGCAGTGCTATCAATGTAATATTTCATTGTAACATCAAATTGCATAACAGTAGGAAATTGCGTTTTTTTTTTCTAATTTGATGTATTTTGGTTCCTTATAAAAGCTTCCCATAATAAAAGCACATCAAGGTGTACTAAAGCACAGTGAAAGCATGGTAAAGCACAGAGAGGTGTGGTAAAGCATAGGGAAGCATTGTAAAGCACAGAGAGGTGTGGTAAAGCATATGGTAGCATTGTAAAGCACAGAGAGGTGTGGTAAAGCACAGTGAAAGCATTGTAAAGCACAGAGAGGTCTGGTAAAGCATAGGGAAGCATTGTAAAGCACAGAGAGGTCTGGTAAAGCATAGGGAAGCATTGTAAAGCACAGAGAGGTGTGGTAAAGCACAGTGAAAGCATTGTAAAGCACAGAGAGGTCTGGTAAAGCATAGGGAAGCATTGTAAAGCACAGAGAGGTGTGGTAAAGCATAGGGAAGCATTGTAAAGCACAGAGAGGTGTGGTAAAGCATAGGGAAGCATTGTAAAGCACAGAGAGGTGTGGTAAAGCACAGTGAAAGCATTGTAAAGCACAGAGAGGTCTGGTAAAGCATAGGGAAGCATTGTAAAGCACAGAGAGGTCTGGTAAAGCATAGGGAAGCATTGTAAAGCACAGAGAGGTGTGGTAAAGCATAGGGAAGCATTGTAAAGCACAGAGAGGTATGGTAAAGCATAGGGAAGCATTGTAAAGTCTGTATACAGTATCTGTGTCATATCAAATTGATCAAAATGATTTTAAATGATTTTAAAGTAAAATCTCATCTATTTATTTATTTTATTTTTGGCAGACTTTTATTATTATTATTATTATTATTATTATTATTATTATTATTATTATTATTATTATTATTATTATTATTTATTTATTTCTTAGCAGACGCCTTTATCCCAGGCGACTCACGCAGGTGTTACAGGGCAGCACAGGGTTACAATGCAAGCTTCATATTTAAACACAGTGTAGTTTACAGTCAGTGCAAATAATAACACTACTAGAATACAATATGAACTAGGATGCAGCAAGTTAGGATTACAAGTTATATCTACAGTGACTTGTGCATTTTAAATATCAATGATTTTGTCTGTCTGTCTATCTAACTATCAACTAGTATTGGATCCTTTATTTGAATAAACTGCTTGAAATCTATTCAGTGCTGAAAATGTTCAAATAATATAATTTATAAATGACTGTATCAAACACATGCAAAGGAAGCCAGTGCATGAATAAGATCTGAAATAAATAATTCTACTGTACAGCTCTCCCTTTTTTTTAAATATTTTGCTGGATTTATATTACTTGTGATTTATTTTACTGTAAGATGATATAAATTCTACATTTTGGTTTCAAGCTAATTCGGGATTTAAAAAGTCATTGTAATGTTTGTTTAAAATTTAAAAAGAATATTTGATCATGAAGACCCTGTGTTAGTCCCGCAGTGCTATCAATGTAATATTTCATTGTAACATCAAATTGCATAACAGTAGGTTTTTTTTTTCTAATTTGATGTATTTTGGTTCCTTATAAAAGCTTCCCATAATAAAAGCACATCAAGGTGTACTAAAGCACAGTGAAAGCATTGTAAAGCACAGAGAGGTGTGGTAAAGCATAGGGAAGCATTGTAAAGCACAGAGAGGTCTGGTAAAGCATAGGGAAGCATTGTAAAGCACAGAGAGGTGTGGTAAAGCATAGGGAAGCATTGTAAAGCACAGAGGGGTCTGGTAAAGCATAGGGAAGCATTGTAAAGCACAGAGAGGTCTGGTAAAGCATAGGGAAGCATTGTAAAGCACAGAGGGGTCTGGTAAAGCATAGGGAAGCATTGTAAAGCACAGAGAGGTGTGGTAAAGCATAGGGAAGCATTGTAAAGCACAGAGAGGTGTGGTAAAGCATAGGGAAGCATTGTAAAGCACAGAGAGGTCTGGTAAAGCATAGGGAGGCATTGTAAAGCACAGAGAGGTCTGGTAAAGCATAGGAAAGCATTGTAAAGCACAGAGAGGTGTGGTAAAGCATAGGGAAGCATTGTAAAGCACAGAGAGGTCTGGTAAAGCATAGGGAAGCATTGTAAAGCACAGAGGGGTCTGGTGAAGCATAGGGAAGCATTGTAAAGCACAGAGAGGTGTGGTAAAGCATAGGGAAGCATTGTAAAGCACAGAGAGGTGTGGTAAAGCATAGGGAAGCATTGTAAAGCACAGAGGGGTCTGGTAAAGCATAGGGAAGCATTGTAAAGCACAGAGGGGTCTGGTAAAGCATAGGGAAGCATTATAAAGCACAGAGAGATCTGGTAAAGCACTGGTACAATAAAGTATATTAAAAAGATAAAGTATATTAAAAAACAAACCATGGTAACCATGAAAAAATCATGGGGGAGGACTGCACAATTACTGTCTAATTTATAAAGGATGTTACAATACAAGTATCAATTTCTATAAGACATTTAATTTGTAAGCCTGAATTGAAACGTTTAGTCTTGAAACGTTATAAATCAAACTTTTGATTTTGTTAGTTAATCATTATTCACATTTAAAATGATGTCCTTCTCCCTAAACATCCTCTAATAAGCTTCAGTTTAAGTTAATGCACAAGTGTAGAATAAGATTGACTTCTATTGATTTACTATTTATCCTGGACTGATTTCTAAATGTTTTCTCTAACGTAAAGCTTCCTGTTTTTAATTGGCCTATTTTAAATATTCTAACGATTTTTCAATGTATTAAAAAAACTACCTTCATGTTAATTTACAATGTCTTAATTATTTAATATTTCATAATTTTATTGCCCATTTTTTCCTCACTTACTAAAACTTTCCGCATAGCAATCCTGAATAGATAACTGGCTCGTCTTTAAAAATAATTTAGCCAGGGTAAAATGAAGAGTATATGCAATTCTATTTGCCTGCTTGACTCAGTCTCTTCTAGTTTCAATAACACTGATGAAGGCACTAGAGCCCAAACGCTGGTCTGCTTGACTCAGTCTCTTCTAGTTTCAATAACACTGATGAAGGCACTAGAGCCCAAACACTGGTCTGCTTGACTCAGTCTCTTCT
The DNA here is from genome assembly GCF_902713425.1 of Acipenser ruthenus. NCBI lineage: Eukaryota > Metazoa > Chordata > Actinopteri > Acipenseriformes > Acipenseridae > Acipenser > Acipenser ruthenus. The sequence continues at coordinate 1,246,687 of NC_081238.1, forward strand.
AGTTTCAATAACCCTGATGAAGGCACTAGAGGCCAAACGCTGGTCTGCTTGACTCAGTCTCTTCTAGTTTCAATAACACTGATGAAGGCACTAGAGCCCAAACGCTGGTCTGCTTGACTCAGTCTCTTCTAGTTTCAATAACCCTGATGAAGGCACTAAAGCCCAAACGCTGGTCTGCTTGACTCAGCCTCTTCTAGTTTCAATAACCCTGATGACCTTTCTGACTGAGTGTTTTGAAGGATTGCCGCACTCGCTCACACTGAATCAGAGCCAGGTTACTGTACACATGGTTGGTGTGCTTTCAGATTTTGATTCCTTGGAAGTGCCATTATTGAGTCCCAACAGTACAGACATCATCAACCAGGCGTACGAAGACGTTTTCGCTGGTTTTGATGAAGAACAAACTCGTCTGCACATACCAAAAGGTAATACCTGCCTGTCTGTCTGTCTGTCTGTCTGACTGTCTGTCCGTCCGTTGATGTTAAAGCCTGGACACATTTAAGAAAGTTTCCCGTTCATGCGATTTATTTTTGTAAGTGTAAATGCAGTGTAGCTAATTCACCTCTCTAATTCAAAATCCAATTAAAATGGCACTTATTGGCATGACAAGTATTGTGAAGTAAATTTAGCAAATACAGAAACATCTGACATTTATATATAACATCGTACGAGAGGAGGCCATTTGGCCCGTCTTTGCTCGTTTGGTTCCTCGTAGTTGATTGATTTCAGGTTGGGTCTGAAAGGATCCCAGCGATTCAGGATCAACAACATGACCAGGTAACCCATTCCTTACACACACCACTCTCTGAAGAAGTCTGTCTGTCTGTCTGTCTGTCGTCCTGTTTGTCTGTCCACATTCTTTCTGGGTTTACTTTCTAACACCGTTGCACTGTAGTTACCATGCATGCATATACATATCTTTTGTATCTGAATGCCCCCTCTCTTTCTCTCTCAGACCCGCGCTTGTGGTCAACCCTGGAGGTCTCTCACTGGTTAAACTGGTGCCAGTCAAAGTTCAGGCTGGATTGCCTGAGCCCTGGTCTGTTTGCAGTTGGGGGGGCTGAGCTCTGTGCTCTGGGGCACCAGCACTTTGTGGACCTCATCCCAGACTACACTGCCAGAGAGATCCTGTGGGAACACCTGGAGATCATGATGAGAGGTGGGAAATGTAGTTCTTTATGAGCTCAAGCTCCTATGAGTTACATTAGGACCCTGGTTATAAGGACTACAATCCCCATAATCCTGAGATGTACTAGATTTAGGGCTCCTTTTTAATAGAACAGAAGAGGCCATTCAGCCCATCAATGCTCGGTTCCTGGTAGCTGGTTAAAGTCGAGTCTTAAAGGATCCCTGTGATTCAGCATCAATATCATAATTAGGTCCTTTGGTCCTGGTTTGTGTTTGTTAGAGTTAACTTCTTCCAAAAGAATTGTGCTTGCAGAAATCTGTATAGTGAATGGAAGTTCAAAATGGAGAAGATTGTCACAATTATTTGGTTATCGCCCATTACTTTAACACTGTGTCTGAATGTTTGTTTTTTTCAGAGTGTGACGTGGATCATAACACATCTACGTTTGAAACTCTTCATCAGCCCTACCTGTCGACCCACTCTGTCTCTCAGCCAGTCAATGTCAGTAAGTGATCTCTGTCTTTCAATTCAAATTAAAAAGCCAATGCTTCAAATGATGTTTCAACATTTTGATTTCCCTCAGTCATACAGTCAACGGAGCGCAGGGGTCCCCGAGGGTCTCCGAGGGTCTCCCCTGGTAAAGGCATGGCCGCGTGGTGTGCAGGGGGGAGTCACACAGTCAGGGGAGCGCAGGGGTCCCCGAGGGTCTCCCCTGGTAAAGGCACGGCCGCATGGTGTGCAGGGGGAGTCATACAGTCAGGGGAGCGCAGGGGTCTCCGAGGGTCTCCCCTGGTAAAGGCACGGCCGTGTGGTGTGCAGGGGGGAGTCACACAGTTAGGGGAGCGCGGCGGTCCCCGAGAGTCTCCCCTGGTAAAGGCATGGCCGCGTGGTGTGCAGGGGGGAGTCACACAGTCAGGGGAGCGCAGGGGTCCCCGAGGGTCTCCCCTGGTAAAGGCACGGCCGCGTGGTGTGCAGGGGGGAGTCACACAGTCAGGGGAGTGCAGGGGTCCCCAAGGGTCTCCCCTGGTAAAGGCACGGCCGTGTGGTGTGCAGGGGGGAGTCACACAGTCAGGGGAGTGCAGGGGTCCCCGAGGGCCTCCTCTGGTAAAGGCACGGCCGCGTGGTGTGCAGGGGGGAGTCACACAGTCAGGGGAGTGCAGGTTCCTGTCTGTGTCGATCTTTGCTGGGGATACAGATCATTGGCTGTGGCGCTGGGTCAGGGAAGCAAAATCAACAGGGACAGTTTCTCCTCACCGCGCTACAGCACATTACAGGCACCTGGTGCACTTAACATCCGCAGGGCTGGCCTTTGCTCTCCAGGGGGCAGTAGCTCACATCCGCTGTGGAGCTCCTGAGTGTAAAGAGCCGATTGACCTTCCGTTCTCCTCAACTGTTGTGGGAAGTTCGGTGAGAGAACATAATTGAACAGGCTAAATTAGGGAGAAAAATGATTAGGCACAACAAATAGAAAAGCTTCTATTGGGTTCACTTAGTGTAAAATGTGGACTGGCTGAAACTGCTCTGCATTGGGAGTTGTATTATTATGAAGCTCACAGCATGAATGTAAAATGTCTTGTATAATTTTTATTACATTACTTTTAATTTATATAAACCTTTAAAAAAATAACATTCAAGTTCAGACGAAGGCTTTATTCACAAAACTTTTAAGGACGGTTTTTCTAAAGTCATTTTGATCAATTGCTTTGCAGTTCAGAATTTACTTTGGTCTGCATTAAAGATGATCTAGCCTGTGTCCCATATATCTATAGCAGGCAACTAGAACTGAAGAGCAGCTCCTGAACTCACAGTCAAAGCAACACAAACATCATATGAAAATAAGGGGACTGTTATTAGTATTCATTTCTTAGCAGACGCCCTTATCCAGGGCTATTTATAATTATTACAAGATATCACATTATTTTTACATACAATTATCCATTTATACAGTTGGGTGTTTATTGGAGCAATCTAGGTAAAGTACCTTGCTCAAGGGTACAGCAGCAGTGTCCCCCACCTGGGATTGAACCCACGACCCTCCGGTCAAGAGTCCAGAGCCCCTAACCACTACTCCACACTGCTGCCCTAACTGTCTGTTAAAAAAACTGACTGTTAAAAAAACTGGTAACTGGAAGCAAACTAAACATAAATTGTAAAAACAATGACAGTAAGTGAAGGTTGACTTTATCAGGAGTTCACCAATATCCTCTGCATTGATTACAATAGCGTGGATTAATAAAGCACAAGTCTATTACAATACAACTCACTGTACAATAAGAGAGCTGTAAACAGTTATTTATTTATTATTATTTATTTCTTAGCTGACGCCCTTATCCAGGGCGACTTACAATTGTTACAAGATATCACATTATTTTTACATACAATTACCCATTTATACAGTTGGGTTTTTACTGGAGCAATCTAGGTAAAGTAACTTGCTCAAGGGTACAGCAGCAGTGTCCCCACCGGGATTTGAACCCGTGACCCTCTGGTCAAGAGTCCAGAGCCCTAACCACTACTCCACACTGCTGCCCCAGTGTTCTGTATGCTTTACACATCAGAATACATTTCAATACTGTACAGCAACTTTCTGACATGGAAACCCCAACAGGTAAGTATGTTCATTTTTTTCACATAAAATGTAATCCGTTACACCGTTTCATTACCTGTCTGAAAAAGGAACTATTATAATTACAAGTTACTGAGAAAATGTAATCAGATTACAGTTATAAGTTACTGAAAAAATGTGTTGTATGTTACTCCCCAACACTGATATGTTATATTATCAGAGTCCCATTGACCCCCATTATATTCTGGTCAGTTCAGTGTGGCACCCCCTAACCCTAACCCTAACCCTGTCTTTTTTTTCAATAGGCTGTGCCTTGGAGGCTGGCTCAATGGGCTATGACATCACAGAGCTGTTCCCGCCCCTATCTTCGTTTGGCCAACCGCTAGAGGACAGTGTTCGACAGGGGGAAGGGCCACACAGGGGGCCAGAGTTCTTGCCCCACCCCCACGGAATATTCAAAGAATTTGTGGAAGACAGGAGTGATCTCCCTGCTGCTGGGAGTCCAGTAATTCCAGCAGCAATACTGGCAGACTATACTGGTAAGACGTCAGTTCAGTACTCACTGATGAAGGCACTAGAGCCCAAAGTCTGGTCTGCTTGACTCAGTCTCTTCTAGTTTGAATAACACTGATGAAGGTACTAGAGCCCAAATGCTGGTCTGCTTGACTCGGTCTCTTCTAGTTTCAATAACACTGATGAAGGTACTAGAGCCCAAACGCTGGTCTGCTTGACTCGGTCTCTTCTAGTTTCAATAACACTGATGAAGGTACTAGAGCCCAAACGCTGGTCTGCTTGACTCGGTCTCTTCTAGTTTCAATAACACTGATGAAGGCACTAGAGCCCAAACGCTGGTCTGCTTGACTCAGTCTCTTCTAGTTTCAATAACACTGATGAAGGCACTAGAGCCCAAACGCTGGTCTGCTTGACTCAGTCTCTTCTAGTTTCAATAACACTGATGAAGGCACTAAAGCCCAAACGCTGGTCTGCTTGACTCAGTTTCAATAACCCTGATGACCTTTCTGAGTGAGTGTTTTGAAGGATTGCCGCACTCGCTCACACTGAATCAGAGCCAGGTTACTGTACACATGGTTGGTGTGCTTTCAGATTGTGATTCCTTGGAAGGGCCTTTATTGACTCCCATCAGTGCAGACTTCCTCAGCCAAGAGTTCAAAGAGATTTTCGCTGGGTTTGTTAAAGAACAAACTCGTCTGAACATACCAAAAGGTAATACCTGCCTGCCTGTCTGTCTGCCTGCCTGCCTGCCTGCCTGCCTGCCTACCTGTCTGTCTGTCTGTCTGTCTGTCTGTCTGTCTGTCTGTCTGTCTGTCTGTCTGTCTGTCTGTCCATTGATGTTAAAGCCTGGACACATTTGAAGTATGTAAGAAAGTTTCCCGTTCATGCAATTTATTTTTGTAAGTGTAAATGCAGTGTAGCTAATTCACCTCTCTAATTCAAAATCCAATTAAAATGGCACTTATTGGCATGACAAGTATTGTGAAGTAAATTTAGCAAATACAGAAACATCTGACATTTATATATAACATCGTACGAGAGGAGGCCATTTGGCCCGTCTTTGCTCGTTTGGTTTCTAGTAGATGATTGATTTCAGGTTGGGTCTGAAAGGATCCCAGCGATTCAGCATCAACAACGTGACCAGGTAACCCATTCCTTACACACACCACTCTGAAGAAGTCTGTCTGTCTGTCTGTCGTCCTGTTTGTCTGTCCACATTCTTTCTGGGTTTAATTTCTAACACCGTTGCACTGTAGTTACCATGCATGCATATACATATCTTTTGTATCTGAATGCCCCCTCTCTTTCTCTCTCAGACCCGCGCTTGTGGTCACCCCTGGAGGTCTCTCACTGGTTAAACTGGTGCCAGTCGGAGTTCAGGCTGGATTGCCTGAGCCTTGGTCTGGTTGCAGTGGGGGGGGCTGAGCTCTGTGCTCTGGGGCACCAGCGCTTTGTGGACCTCATCCCAGACTGCACTGTAAGAGAGAGCATGTGGGAACACCTGGAGACCACGATGAGAGGTGGGAAATGTAGTTCTTTATGAGCTCAAGCTCCTATGAGTTACATTATGACCCTGGTTATAAGGACTACAATCCCCATAATCCTTAGATGTACTAGGCTTAGGGCTCCTTTTTAATAGAATAGAAGAGGCCATTCAGCCCATCAATGCTCAGTTGCTAGTAGCTGGTTAAAGTCGAGTCTTAAAGGATCCCTGTGATTCAGCATCAATATCATAATTAGGTCCTTTGGTCCTGGTTTGTGTTTGTTAGAGTTAACTTCTTCCAAAAGAATTGTTCTTGTAGAAACCTATATAGTGAATGGAAGTTCAAAATGGAGAAGATTGTCACAATTATTTGGTTATCGCCCATTACTTTAACACTGTGTCTGAATGTTTGTTTTCTTCAGAGTGTGACGTGGATCATAACACATCTACGTTTGAAACTCTTCATCAGCCCTCCCTGTCGACCCACTCTGTCTCTCAGCCAGTCAATGTCAGTAAGTGATCTCTGTCTTTCAATTCAAATTAAAAATCAAATACTTCAAATGAGGTTTCAACATTTTGATTTCCCTCAGTCATACAGCCAAGGGAGCGTAGGGGTCCCCGAGGGTCTCCGAGGGTCTCCCCTGGTAAAGGCACGGCCGCGTGGTGTGCAGGGGGGAGTCACACAGTCAGGGGAGCGCAGGGGTCCCCGAGGGTCTCCCCTGGTAAATGCACGGCCGCGTGGTGTGCAGGGGGGAGTCACACAGTCAGGGGAGCGCAGGTTCCTGTCTGTGTCGATCTTTGCTGGGGATTCCACAGGGATCATTGGCTGTGGCGCTGGGTTAGGGAAGCAAAATCAACAGGGACAGCTTCTCCTCACTGCGCTACAGCACACTACAGGCACCTGGTGCACTTAACATCTGCAGGGCTGGCCTTTGCCCTCCAGGGGGCAGTAGCTCATATCCGCTGTGGAGCTCCTGAGTGTAAAGAGGCGATTGACCTTCAGTTCTCCTCAGCTGTTGTGGGAAGTTCGGTGAGAGAACATAATTGAACAGGCTAAATTAGGGAAAAAAATGATTAGGCAGAACAAATAGAAAAGCTTCTATTGGGTTCACTTAGTGTAAAATGTGGACTGGCTGAAACTGCTCTGCATTGGGAGTTGTAGTATTATGACGCTCACAGCATGAATGTAAAATGTCTTGTTTTCAGGTTATAGTTCTGAGGATGCTCAGTGCCCAGTCAGTTGGGGTTACCCAGAATCCCACTCGCTCCTGCCCCTTGACAATGCCCCCCCAGAGTACTTCCAGGTCAAACAGGAAGTACAGGAAGTGAGTGCCACCTTCACACAATCAGGTGACACGGGTAAGTAATTCTCTCTAATAGCAGAATTATTGCATAAACATAATATTTATTAAGTTATTTTTAATTTTTATAAACCTTCAAAAACATTCAAGTTCAGACGAAGGCTTTATTCAAAAAACTTTTAGGACATTTTTTCTAAAGTCATTTTGATCAATTGCTTTGCAGTTCAGGATTTACTTTGGTCTGCATTAAAGATGATCTAGCCTGTGTCCCATATATCTATAGCAGGCAACTAGAACTGAAGAGCAGCTCCTGAACTCACAGTCAAAGCAACACAAACAGCATATAAAAATAAGGGGACCGTTATTAGTATTCATTTCTTAGCAGACACCCTTATCCAGGGCTATTTACAATTATTACAAGATATCACATTATTTTTTACATACAATTCCCCATTTATACAGTTGGGTTTTTACTGGAGCAATCTAGGTAAAGTACCTTGCTCAAGGGTACAGCAGCAATGTCCCCCACCTGGGATTGAACCCACAACCCTCCGGTCAAGAGTCCAGAGCCCTAACCACTACTCCACACTGCTGCCCTAACTGTCTGTTAAAAAAACTGACTGTTAAAAAAACTGGTAACTGGAAGCAAACTAAATATAAATTGCAAAAACAATGACAGTAAGTGAGGGTTGACTTTATCAGGAGTTCACAAATATCCTCTGCATTGATTACAATAGCGTGGATTCATAAACCACAAGTCTATTACAAGTTACTGAGAAAATGTGTTGTATGTTACTGCCCAACACTGATATGTTATATTATCAGAGTCCCATTGACCCCCATTATACTCTGGTCAGTTCAGTGTGGCACCCCCTAACCCTAACCCTAACCCTGTCTTTTTTTTCAATAGGCTGTGCCTTGGAGGCTGGCTCAATGGGCTATGACATCACAGAGCTGTTCCCGCCCCTATCTTCGTTTGGCCAACCGCTAGAGGACAGTGTTCGACAGGGGGAAGGGCCACACAGGGGGCCAGTGTTCTTGCCCCACCCCCACGGAACATTCAAAGAATTTGTGGAAGACAGGAGTGATCTCCCTGCTGCTGGGAGTCCAGTAATTCCAGCAGCAATACTGGCAAGCTATATTGGTAAGACATCAGTCCAATACTTACTGATATATATATATATATATATCAGTAATCATTACCATATATATATATATATATACAGACGTGCTCAAATTTGTTGGTACCCTTACAGCTCATTGAAATAATGCTTCATTCCTCCTGAAAAGTGATGAAATTAAAAGCTATTTTATCATGTATACTTGCATGCCTTTGGTATGTCATAGAATAGCAAAGAAGCTGTGAAAAGAGATGAATTATTGCTTATTCTACAAATATATTCTAAAATGGCCTGGACACATTTGTTGGTACCCCTTAGAAAAGATAAGAAATAATTGGATTGCAGTGATATTTCAAACTAATTAGTTTCTTTAATTAGTATCACACATGTCTCCAATCTTGTAATCAGTCATTCAGCCTATTTAAATGGAGAAAAGTAGTCACTGTGCTGTTTGGTATCATTGTGTGCACCACACTGAACATGGACCAGAGAAAGCAAAGGAGAGAGTTGTCTGAGGAGATCAGAAAGAAAATAATAGACAAGCATGGTAAAGGTAAAGGCTACAAGACCATCTCCAAGCAGCTTGATGTTCCTGTGACAACAGTTGCAAATATTATTAAGAAGTTTAAGGTCCATGGAACTGTAGCCAACCTCCCTGGGCGCGGCTGCAAGAGGAAAATCGACCCCAGAGTGAACAGAAGGATAGTGCGAATGGTAGAAAAAGAACCAAGGCTAACTGCCAAAGAGATACAAGCTGAACTCCAAGGTGAAGGTACGTCAGTTTCTGATCGCACCATCCGTCGCTTTTTGAGCAAAAGTGGGCTCCATGGAAGAAGACCCAGGAGAACTCCACTTTTGAAAGAAAAACATAAAAAAGCCAGACTGGAATTTGCTAAAATGCAGATTGACAAGCCACATTCCTTCTGGGAGAATGTCCTTTGGACAGATGAGTCAAAACTGGAGCTTTTTGGCAAGTCACATCAGCTCTATGTTCACAGACGAAAAAATGAAGCTTTCAAAGAAAAGAACACCATACCTACAGTGAAACATGGAGGAGGCTCGGTTATGTTTTGGGGCTGCTTTGCTGCGCCTGGCACAGGGTGCCTTGAATCTGTGCAGGGCACAATGAAATCTCAAGACTATCAAGGCATTCTGGAGCGAAATGTACTGCCCTGTGTCAGAAAGCTCTGTCTCAGTCGCAGGTCATGGGTCCTCCAACAGGATAATGACCCAAAACACATGTCCTATCGAACATCTATGGAAAGAGCTGAAACTTGCAGTCTGGAGAAGGCACCCATCAAACCTGAGACAGCTGGAGCAGTTTGCTCAGGAAGAGTGGGCCAGACTACCTGTTAACAGGTGCAGAAGTCTCATTGAGAGCTACAGAAAACGTTTGATTGAAGTGATTCCATCTAAAGGTTCTGCAACAAGATATTAGGTTAGCGGTCCCATCATTTTTGTCCATGCCATTTTCATTTGTTTTATTATTTACAATATTATGTTGAATAAAAAATCAAAAGCAAAGTCTGATTTCTATTAAATATGGAATAAACAATGGTGGATGCCAATTACTTTTGTCAGTTTCAAGTTATTTCAGAGAAAATTGTGCATTCTTCGTTTTTTGTGGAGAGGTACCAACAAATTTGAGCACGTCTGTATATATATATATATATATATATACTAGATCTATGTAACACAGGCTAATTGATTCCATTACCTGAGCAGTTCAACTGACCCACATTGGTCTAAACATGATGGCCCACCCCCTTTCTCCGCAGGAAGCGGCCACATCATGCTGTGGCAGTTCCTATTGGAGCTCCTGACAGACCGGACCTGTCAATCATTCATCAGCTGGACTGGGGATGGCTGGGAGTTCAAACTGACCGACCCGCATGAGGTGAGTAGAATTGTGGGAAACGTAGTTATCTGATAACTTTAATCTTCAGAGAGAGAGAGAGAGAGAGAGAGAGAGAGAGAGAGAGAGAGAGAGAGAGAGAGAGAGAGAGAGAGAGAGATGGAAAGTTCTAATAAGAGAGAAGAATATGGATTTAAAGCTCTGGTCAGAATTAATTTAAAGTGGGACCAGTGATAATGTTAGCTAATAAGTATCAGACTGTAAAGCCTGGGTTAGCATTCCTTTAAAAGGGAGCCGTGGTCTGGTGAGCTAGTGGTTAAGGAAAAGGGCTCGATACCAGGAGGTTCAAATCCCAGCTCAGCCACTGACTCCCTGTGTGTGTGTGTGACCCTGAGCGAGTCACTGAACCTCCTTGTGCTCCGTCCTTCGGATGAGACGTAAAACAAACGAGCTCCTATTGGAAGTGACTCATAGTTCACCCCCTAGACCAGGGGTAGGCAAGCTTGGCTCTTCCAATCCATTCCACTGCAGGACTTTGTGCCAACCAGACCTTTAATTATTTAATTGACCCCCAACAATAACCAAGGGTCTGGTTGAAACAAAGTCCTGCAGTGGAATGGATTGGAAGAACCAAAGTTATCTAGCCCTGCCCTAGACTCTGCAAGTCGCTTTGGATAAAAGCGTTTGCTAAATGGCTAATTCATAATACGAATGATGGCGTTGATTCTAATGTCCTCAGGTGGCCCGGTTGTGGGGACTCAGGAAGAAAAAGCCCAAGATGAACTACGAGAAGCTGAGCCGTGGGCTGCGGTATTATTACGACAAGAACATCATTCACAAGACTGCGGGCAAGCAATACGTCTACCGCTTCGTGTGCGACCTGCAAAGCCTGCTGGGATACCAGGCTCAGGAGCTGCACGGCATGATGGGAAGCTCCCCCTGAGAGCGAGGACTGAACCAGAGACACTGCGCTTGAGGACCTGATGTTGTTAGATTCATTACTGTTAGAATTGATGTATTTATTTGGCAGATGCCTTTATCCACAGGTGTTACAGGGCAGCACAGGGTTGCAATGCAAGCTTTGTATTGAAATACAGTGTAGTTTACAGTCAGTGCAAATAATAATACTGCTAGAATACAATATGAACTAGGATGCAGCGAGTTAGGATCACAGCGAGTTATATCTACAGTGACAGATTAGCAGTGCAATAGTGCAAGGATAGCGCAGCAGCTGAGGATCCAGTGATGTGGCATTATTGTGGCATAGATGTAGAAAGACAGGCCAAGCTAATTCATTATAGTTACAAGTTACAAAATTGTAACTCGTTATTGTAAACTTATTATTTAGATTTTTTTTTTAAATGCGTTACAGTTACAAATAGTTACTTCTATGGCTCACATTTTACAGAGCTATTGGTTTCAGTTTATATTCTCTGAAGACCCGGCTATCGAAACCCACTCGCTCCCTCCTCTAGCGAGATGATCTGAAAAGCGCGTTCGCGTGACGCGGGAGGCTTCACTCGCGCTGCTCAAGTGCTTTGTGGTTTTATGTGTTAGCCGCAGTCCTTTCTTAGTCCTTGAAGTAACAATTATTTTTTTCACACACAATGTAATCCGTAAAAAGTAATCGTTGCAGTTACAGATTACTGAAAAATGTAATCAGATTACAGGAACACGTAATCAACGATGATCCCTGTAAAATCCCTGTATTTCAATACCTCAGAAGCCTGTTATTGTGTTCTGGTTTACCTTTGTATATCAAATTACACACATGCATATATATATATATATATATATATATATATATATATATATATATATATATATATATATATATATATATATATATATAATCTGTAAAACAGCAGGGAGGGGGTTAAATCCTCCCTGCAGGAAAACATGTGCGTAGGCACATTTGTTTGTTTAATTGTTTCATTTGTTAATTGTTGTTTTGCTTTATTGTTTAATTAGTTTTGTTAATTGTTTTATTATTAATTATCCCCCAGCACCTGCTAGTTATTGTTAAATTAGAACCAGGTGCAGGGTATTTAAAGAGTGCAGTCAGTTGGCTCAAGGCTGCTGTGTAGAAGGAGCCAGGTAGTGTGTTCTGTGTCCAAGCAGTCAATGGAAAAACTGTTTGTTTTTGTGTATGTGTAGGGACCTTAGAATAGACACCCCCATAAAGTATTTTTGCTTGTCTTATTATAGTGAGTAGTCCTGTGGATGAAAGTAACCTGAAACTCGTATCTAATAATATAAGGTAGTTATGACGGCCTCCAGCCACTAGGGAGCAGCAGCAGGTACACTGGAGGTTGGGTTAGTATATTAGACCTGATAGTGCAGTGTAGCTTAGTGAATAAGAGTATTAAGAGTGAATAAAATATTATTATCTATGTTATCAATATATTTATCCAAAATGTCCCAATATCAGTAATATGTAGTTTGTTTAGCAATTTCGTTTTGTTAGGTAATGTAATTTCATATGGGAAATGGAATTAATAAATATAAACAGTAACAGGGCCTAGTGGGGTGTAAACACGGTCAGGACTGCCCAGTCCCTGACCACATTCCGGCGCCTCCTTAAGACTCACCTCTTCAAACAATACCTGTAGAACTCCTCTGTTTGTATCCTGGGACACTATCACCCTTCATTTAAATGTGCTTTATTTTGCTCTTATCTGCCCCCTATTTTACTGCATTAAATCCTGTACTTCAGAATACTGTAATCTGCCAAGTGTTTAACCTGTAGTACTTTGTATTTAATCACATCCTGATGTAACTATCACTATTTAATCATATCCTGATGTAACTATCACTATTATCTGCTGTATTATTGAATTGTGGTTTGTCACACTTGTACTTTGCTTGAACAAAAGTTATTGTATTTCTTGCTCTTATTGTATTACTTGTATTGTAACACTTGAAATGTATTTGCTTACGATTGTAAGTCGCCCTGGATAAGGGCGTCTGCTAAGAAATAAATAATAATAATAATAATAATAATAATATATCATATCTCTATATATCGTATATAGGGGCATCTCCAGCCCCGCCCCAACCTAAAGCTATAGCTTTCACATATGCTAAGAAATAAATGATAATAATAGTCATACATACCGATCAATCATCTCCTGATCACTCCTTTTATCACCAATATAATGCCTCAATAATGCGATCCAAGTCATTATTTTATAACTATAACATCTCAAAAAAGCTCTGCAAATGTCCGTGATATTCTCTGAGCGCTGATGCAATAGCAGCCAGCTTGTTTCCTTATGGCTCCCGTTATCTGATGCCAGGGGCAAGTATGACTATTCATGAGATACGCCCTTTTTTTCCCCCTGGCTTGTCTCGGCTCCTGTCGCTCCCACTCGGCCATTGAATGGTTTTCTTGGCTTTTTCCGGAGAAAAAACGACTAGAAACCTGTTTTTTGCGTCTTTTTGATGATGTCGGACAGGGTCCGACATTGGACCGGATAGGAATAATTGCAACGTCGGACCAGGTCCGCCATAGGACCGCAAAGGGTTAAGGCTATGAGTGTGAAGTTAGGAGCAGGGGACACAGACAAAGTATCAGAGAGAGCGACACCGGCCCTGCCATTAAGAAGACCACTGCAAAGGGGGTGCAGAGCGTGCCAGGAAGCTGAGCCAGGAGAGCAGTGCAACCATTGTTTCAGGTGCGGTCAAGAGGTACATGTATCCCGGGGATGCCGTGCTCACCGCCAGGTTCGGGGAAACGGGGAGCGGTCGCTGTGATGGGACCAGCAGCAACCCCACAGGCATTGTCCCAACATCAGCCGGATATGACTAGAACTGGTTAGAGACAACACACCCAGAGCCAGCCGGTGCTCTGCAGTGCCATCAGTGGGCCAGAGGTGAAGGTGGCCAGCAAGGATAACCCTAAGGGCAGAAACCCAGAGTTAGGCAAAACCAGCTACCTCACCCCAAAGCAGGATGCCCGGTTGGTTAAGATGATTGGGAGGAGATGCCTGGTGCTCTGCACACTGGACAAGGTGCTGACATTAGTGTTGTGGGATACGGGTGCCCGGGACAGTATAATCAGTGAAGAGTGGAGAAGCCAGCATTTTACCCCAGACTGCAGTTAGGCCAGTCGAAGAGCTGCTGGGGCCTGGCACACTCATTGGGATGGCAGCCAATCAGACTGAGATACCATTTGTGGGTTGGGTTGAGGTGGAGTTTCAACTGAATGGCAAATTGAACCAAAGTCAGCGCTTGCACATCCCAGTGCTGGTTTCTAGTGATCCCAACGTAGCAGAGGAACCGATCATTGGGTTCAATGTCATCGAAGAGATTGTAAAGGGGCCAAGAACGTTAGAGGGAGCAACACTGATTGATGGCACCGTTAACATGATGAGGGATGCTTTTTCAGTGATGCTCACAAGGCTTGCAAAGCCTTTGTATGACCTGCTTTCATTACCCCACGCAGGAAAACAGTGGACAGAGACACAAAAGCTTAAGGATAAGAAAAAGAAAGAGAGGGAAATGGGGAAGCAGGGGCAGTTGCCAAGCTGGGCTCCCATCACATGGACAAGTACACACCAGCAGGTGTTGGAACAGTTAGTGGATCTCCTTTCCAACCCGCCCATGTTGGTATATCCGGACTTCAATCAGCCGTTCGTGCTACACTGTGATGCCTCACAGGAAGGGCTCGGGGCTGTACTATACCAGCGACAAGAAGGAAAATTGAAGGTTGTAGCGTATGGGTCAAGGACACTCACACCACCGGAGAAGAATTACCATCTGCATTCAGGGAAACTTGAGTGCTTGGCATTGAAGTGGGCAATATGTGAGCGCTTTCGTGATTATTTGTTCCGTGCACCATCCTTCACGGTCTATACAGACAACAACCCACTCGCATATATCCTGACGACAGCGAAACTGAATGCTACTGGACAGAGGTGGGTTGCAGAGCTTGCAGACTTTAATTTCGAGATCAAGTATCGTCCGCGTAGAGCCAATGCAGATGCTGATGGGCTGTCCAGAATGCCTCTGAACATCGATGGATTAATCTCGCAGTGTACGGAGGAAGTAAGCCCGGGTGTGATAACGACCACGATACAAGGGGTCTCCATTCCACAGGAAGAGTCGACACCACTCCTGAGTGCCATTGCACTGCACTCCATGGGGGTCCAGGAGGATCTGGATCATTCGCCCACCTCCTGGCAGTACATCCCGAGAGCGAAACTTAAAGAAGTGTAAAGAAGAGACCCGGTTATCGGAAGAGTCCTGGCTGGCCTCCCTGCGTCCGCCACCCGTCCGCTCCAGCTCATCCAGAACTCTGCTGCCCGCCTGGTGTTCTCTCTGCCTCGCTTCGCCCACGTTACTCCACTACTCCGCTCGCTCCACTGGCTCCCGATCACCGCTCGCATCCAGTTCAAGACTCTTGTACTAGCCTACAGATGCCTTGACCAGACTGCACCCAGCTACCTCCAGACCCTCATCTCTCCCTACACCCCCACTCGACCTCTCCGCTCCGCCTGCACTAGAAGACTAGCTCTACCTCCGCTACGCTCCCCTGCCTCCAGAGCCCGCTCCTTCTCCACCCTTGCTCCGCAGTGGTGGAATGACCTTCCTACAGATGTCAGGACTGCCCAGTCCCTGACCACATTCCGGCGCCTCCTTAAGACTCACCTCTTCAAAGAGCACCTGTAGAACTCCTCTGTTTGTATCCTGGGACACTATCACCCTTCATGTAAATGTGCTTTATTTTGCTCTTATCTGCCCCCTATTTTACTGCATTTAATCCTGTATTTCAGAATACTGTAATCTGCCAAGTGTTTAACCTGTAGTACTTTGTATTTAATCATATCCTGATGTAACTATCACTATTTAATCATATC
The DNA here is from genome assembly GCF_902713425.1 of Acipenser ruthenus. Classification (NCBI taxonomy): domain Eukaryota; kingdom Metazoa; phylum Chordata; class Actinopteri; order Acipenseriformes; family Acipenseridae; genus Acipenser; species Acipenser ruthenus. The sequence goes on from NC_081238.1 coordinate 1,262,516, forward strand.
CTGATGTAACTATCACTATTATCTGCTGTATTATTGAATTGTGGTTTGTCACACTTGTACTTTGCTTGAACAAAAGTTATTGTATTTCTTGCTCTTATTGTATTACTTGTATTGTAACACTTAAAATGTATTTGCTTACGATTGTAAGTCGCCCTGGATAAGGGCGTCTGCTAAGAAATAAATAATAATAATAAAGAGTAGTTTTAAGCATTGGGAAGAAACTCACAGCAGAATGCCATTCAAGTAAACATCCAAATCAACTATATATGTAACATTATTAGTTTATTTAGCAGACACCTTTATCCAAGGCGACTTACAGAGACTAGGGTGTGTGAACTGTGCATCAGCTGCAGAGTCACTTACAACTACGTCTCACCCGAAAGACGGAGCACAAGGAGGTGAAGTGACTTGCTCAGGGTCACACAATGAGTCAGTGGCTGAGGTGGGATTTGAACCGGGGACCTCCTGGTTACAAGCCCTTTTCTTTAACCACTGGACCACACAGCCTCCAAACAGCAAGGGTGTTACATATGCCAGGTAAACGGCTTAGCCGTCCTGCAAGCTAGTCAGGGACCAGCATACCGTGTAGTAAGCACTCCGAAGGAGCTAGGTGTTTGTTTTCTTTGTTTTGTTTTTGTGTTCGGTTTTTTATTAAAGAAAAATGAGCGCGTCAGTGCTGGAAAACTCAATTTCTGTGTCCTGGATCAGTGTTTTTAAAGGGGCAACGAACCTGAGTGGTGCAGTTTTATTACAAATCACAGATAATCTAATACACAACCTTCAGATCTACACCCTGAGTAACATGGCAAAAACCAAAAAGTTTTTGTAACTAATACAATTATTCCATAACTTGTATTTTCATTTTAAAACACCTGGTACTACACTAAGTTACAGCAGTCTCTGTTTGCAAGCCCTGATTTCAGACACTTCCTTGGACAGTCAAGACAGAGACAATTACACATCTAGGACATTTTATAAATCGTATGTGTGCATTTTCGTAATAAAATAATGCATTGAAATGAAATTCCAAGTCTCAAATTCAAATGGTCTTTATTGCCACAAACAAGTACTGCCAAAGTTAATGCAGCAAATGTCAAAATATTGGACATTTATATATTACAAAATAACAGTGCTCTCTGTCTGTCTGTCTGTCTATGTACTGTCTGTCTATCGTTGTATATAACTGTCTGTCTGTGCATGTCTAGCTATCCAACATGAGGAGCCCTTCATTAGCATGGATGTTTTGAATGCTCTCTCATATTAATGTGGATGAGTCTGCATGTGTGCACCGTGTGTGTGCGTGTGCATGAAAAAGACTTGGAATAAATAAGCTGACTCTGCACACATCCTGCTGTATACAGAATACAGCAGACCTTTGAATCTGACATGCATGTCTTTAACAATGGCTAAAAACTTAACCTCCAAACCCTGAACTATAATAGACCATCCGCTCCAATAGAACGACTGCAGTGATCCGTGGACGTTCAGTATCCAGGTTACAGCTATTCATGAGCTCACTAAGCCGTTCCTAATAAGTTATAAGAGCAGTGTGTGTCTATTAGATTAGTCTTGTGGGGAGAGTGCTCACACCCACTGAGAGAGCAGCTGGGCAGGGTGAAGGTTAATGGATGTTGATTGTGAGTCAGTGACTCGATGAACATGTCATTAATAATAATAATAATAATAATGTGCAAAATATCAGATGTGTTTAACAGCACCAGCAGACATGAGAGAGAGAGAGAGAGAGAGTGTGTTATTGAAACCAGAAGAGACCGAGTCAAGCAGACCAGCGTTTGGGCTCTAGTGCCTTCATCAGTGTTATTGAAACTAGAAGAGACTGAGTCAAGCAGACCAGCGTTTGGGCTCCAGTGCCTTCATCAGTGTTATTGAAACTAGAAGAGACTGATTCAAACAGACCAGCATTTGGGCTCTAGTGCCTTCATCAGTGTTATTGAAACTAGAAGAGACCGAGTCAAGCAGACCAGCATTTGGGCTCTAGTGCCTTCATCAGTGTTATTGAAACCAGAAGAGACCGAGTCAAGCAGACCAGCGTTTGGGCTCTAGTGCCTTCATCAGTGTTATTGAAACTAGAAGAGACTGAGTCAAGCAGACCAGCGTTTGGGCTCTAGTGCCTTCATGATTTCCATTACACAAGAGTAGATGTTAAAACTTCATGCTGATTTGAACTCGGCTCTCGCCAAGATAAGCACCAACTAAGACGTAGCTTTACAGTAAACTAATGTGATCCATGTGTCTCCATCCATTTATGCTTCCTTCCATATGATGATGTAGATATCCTTCTGTCTGGTGTTAATGGCTGAAGTGTAATGCTGGCTCCAGGGATCAGCTTATTTTGCCTCCCTGGCGCATCAGCACACACAACGGCTGCGATGCTGGCTCCGGGGATCAACCACAGTGCGGTCTCCCGAGTGCATCAGCATGACAACCGTCTGGATTGAGCTAAGTAGGGTACATCTCTGGGGTCTTCAAGTGAGCACCTTCCAGTGTTTCGTAGACTAGCCCACGACACCTCAAGAGGGCTCGACGGTGATTCTGGCATCCCAGCATCAGCCCCCTCCGTCCCCCACTCAACTCAGCCCAGCTTACTTACCCGTACATCAGCGTTTCTTTCTTTCTATTGTGCTTGAGATCCCCAGCCAGAATCTTTCCGTCTCAACCACAGCCAGTTGCTGCTTCTCCATGGCCAGGCTGTGCTCACTGAGCCTGTACTTTGTTAAGGTCTGTCTCTGTTTACTGTTTTTCACCCTGGTCAGGTATTCAGCCAGGGTGTAGTGTCTTTTAATATATTACATGTTATAATTAAGTAAGTATGTATGAATATATCTATATAATGACACATTGTTTCCAAATTATATTGATATATTATATTTCCAAATCTATTTTAACATGTCAAAAACTATATATTTAGTCAATATATTTATACATTACAACAGAAATAAGCTGCATATTTCAAGATGTATTAGAGTGTATTGCAACACATTAATATATATAATGTATGTACCAAAAATATACAACTTTATATTGCCAATAGGGCAGCAGTGTGGAGTAGTGGTTAGGGCTCTGGACTCTTGACTGGAGGGTTGTGGGTTCAATCCCCAGTGGGGGACACTGCTGCTGTACCCTTGAGCAAAGTACTTTATCTAGATTGCTCCAGTAAAAACCCAACTGTATAAATGGGGAATTGTATGTAAAAAAAAAAATAATGTAATTGTATGTAAAAATAATGTGATATCTTGTAACAATTGTAAGTCGCCCTGGATAAGGGTGTCTGCTAAGAAATAAATATTAATAATAATATATATATTTACATATCTTTAAGAATTATCCGTACAAGGGACAAAACACACAGAAACAAATAGGTGCTTCTAAATGATTAAAAAAATTACCCTAAAAAAACAAAAGTATTAGAACACAACCAGCATTTCTTTGAATCTGTAATTAACTCCTATTTAAAAAAAAACAAAACACCACCTGTCACTTTTAGAAAACTAGAATGCAATCCAATGTTTGCGTCTCACCTGGTCGACTGGAGGAGAGAGACAGAGAAGGGAGAGCTTTGCCGGGCTGTGATAAGACAGTATCTTCTCATATACCTGAACCCTTCTCATGTATCAGGCATTTTGATTGGTCGTTTGCGTAGAAACCCAGCCGCAACAACCAATCAGAATGGTTTTTATCGTGCTCGAACTTGTAAGCGAGAATATGAATTACTACCGATGCAGCGATACAGTCCTGCAAACTCATGACAGGACCGCAGAATGACTTCTCGGACACATAACATGTTTAGGAAATGACTCGGTATCCTGTCATGCATGGATCAGTTTGAGTCTGTAATTACAGCTTGCAATTATTATTATTATTAATTTATTAGCAGACGCCCTTATCCAGGGCGACTTGCAATTGTTACAAGATATCACATTATTTTTTACATACAATTACATTATTTTTTACACATTATTTTTACATACAATTCCCCATTTATACAGCTGGGTTTTTACTGGAGCAATCTAGGTAAAGTACCTTGCTCAAGGGCACAGCAGCAGTGCCCCCCCACCTGGGATTGAACCCACGACCCTCCGGTCAAGAGTCCAGAGCTCTAACCACTACTCCACACTGCTGCCCTTTATTTCTTATATAGCGTTTTTACAGATCAAAAAAAAATAAAAAAAATAAATTAATATACTTAATTAATATCCTTTTTTAAAGGAGTGACAAAATGTACATCATTTATAAAAATCAGGCAGAGAAATCACAGCCTGATCTTTAGGGTCCATTCTCTTACCTATAGTGACGTTAATACTACCCCCCCCCCCTTAATGATCCATTCCTTCACTCATCTTAGCACCAGCAACAATATAACTGTATCCCTCTCTGCATTTACACAGGCTTTAAAAAAATAAACACGAAGTGAATCTAGAAGTTTTATTACAAAACCTCATTTTTGTTCTATCCAGTATTTTAAAAAACCCTTGCAGAACAAACTTGGGTCTTTAGTAGATATGGCTGTGACTCATGATGAACTGTTTAAAATAAGGATGTGATGATCAATTTAATCAAAATAAGAATTAGAAACCAAATATCATGAATGAAGGATCCCAGAGATTCAGCATCAACAGCATGGCTGGGTAACCCATTCCATCCCCTCACCAGCTCTCTGTGTGAAGAAGCGTCTCCTTCCCTCTGTCCTACGTCTCCACTTTCCAGCTGCGTCCTCTGATCCTGGTATCTGCGCTTCACGTATTGGTCAGGGTTTGTCAACTTATTTTAAGATCCTCCTTAATTTGTCTTTGTTCCAGTCTCAGTAGATTGAGTTCTTTCCCCATTTCTCTCTCCTGTGCTCCCTGGGATTAACAGAATGGACCTCTTTAACAGTCCAGCCTCTGTCTCTCTGCTCTGGGCTTGGAGCACTGCAACGCCCAGTAAAGGCCAGGCCCAGTTCTCTTGCAGTTCTTGCTTCTCTCCAGGCAGATGAAACAGAACCTGTGCCTACAGCCCTGGCAGCACACGTACTTACACCCCCCTGTGTGCATGGTGAGCTGGTGGCACTTAGGACAGGCTCGAATCAGAGGGCACCCCAGCACCCTGCTAGCAGGGTCTGTGACAATGCTGCAGGAAAGCAGGGCTGAGATCAGACCGCAGGCTTTGTTAGTGCAGCCGGCCCCTTCTCCAGCCTCTTCTCCCCCCTGCCAGGGGCTGAGGCAGGCCCAGCACAAGAGACAGGGCTTCCCTCGGCTGCGGGAACACCCAGGGCAGGCGACGCACAGAGCCACAGAGGCGTCATCATCACCAGGGTGCTGCAGGAGGAGGCTGCAGGCTGGGCACTGGGCAGGGAGAGAGAGAGAGAGAGAGAGAGAGAGAGAGAGAGAGAGAGAGAGAGAGAGAGAGAGAGAGAGAGAGAGAGAGAGAGAGAGAGGTTCATGTCAATAGGCGGTCAACGGCATTTCACAGTCTTAAAAATGGGAATTTTAACAAATAAAAAGTAAGGAAATTGATTTTTCAAGAATGGTGAGCTCTCCTCTCAGAGGGTCAGTGACAGTGGTAAAGCCTGGGTGAGCTCTCCTCTCAGGGGGTCAGTGACAGTGGTAAAGCCTGGGTGAGCTCTCCTCTCAGAGGGTCAGTGACAGTGGTAAAGCCTGGGTGAGCGCTCCTCTCAGGGGGTCAGTGACAGTGGTAAAGCCTGGGGGAGCTCTCCTCTCAGGGGGTCAGTGACAGTGGTAAAGCCTGGGGGAGCTCTCCTCTCAGGGGGTCAGTGACAGTGGTAAAGCCTGGGTGAGCGCTCCTCTCAGGGGGTCAGTGACAGTGGTAAAGCCTGGGTGAGCTCTCCTCTCAGAGGGTCAGTGACAGTGGTAAAGCCTGGGGGAACTCTCCTCTCAGGGGGTCAGTGACAGTGGTAAAGCCTGGGGGAGCTCTCCTCTCAGGGGGTCAGTGACAGTGGTAAAACCTGGGTGAGCTCTCCTCTCAGGGGGTCAGTGACAGTGGTAAAGCCTGGGGGAACTCTCCTCTCAGGGGGTCAGTGACAGTGGTAAAACCTGGGTGAGCTCTCCTCTCAGGGGGTCAGTGACAGTGGTAAAGCCTGGGTGAACTCTCCTCTCAGGGGGTCAGTGACAGTGGTAAAGCCTGGGGGAGCTCTCCTCTCAGGGGGTCAGTGACAGTGGTAAAGCCTGGGGGAGCTCTCCTCTCAGGGGGTCAGTGACAGTGGTAAAACCTGGGTGAGCTCTCCTCTCAGGGGGTCAGTGACAGTGGTAAATGGAAGTGAATGGGTTTTAAACCCAGACTGTCAGGTACCTTCTTGTAGAGTTCTGGCCGGTCCTGTGCGATCAGATTGACCCTCTCCTCCAGGGCACAGAGTTCTGGTTCTGGAAGCTGGGTCAGCTTCCGGGTCTCTCTCCAGGACCACTCCTTACCACAGACCGGGCAACGAAACTCGAGACTCTTCTGCAGAAAAAAAACATAAGAGGTCCAGTGGTTAAAGAAAGGGGCTTGAACCCAGGAGGTTCATATCCCAGCTCAGCCACTGAATCCCTGTGTGTGAGCAAGTCACCTAACCTCCTTGTGCTCCGTCCTTCGGATGAGACGTAAAACAAACGAGGTCCTATTGGAAGTCTAGGTCAATTGCAGTTGTTGATGATGCATAGTTCACCCCCCTAGTGGCGGGTGGTGTACGTAACCCAAATGTTCAGTTGTATAGCATATTCACACAGAAAGAAAAGATGCAATAAAACAGGTGATTCACACCCCAGATGTCTACCTGGTCCAGGAGGCTTTTGACAGATTCAGTGACATCAGCAGGGTTGACACTGTGGCCACAGGAAGCGAGAGGGAACTGGGCGTTTCCTAGGAGACAAGCAAGAACAAACGTGAACTAGTGCTGGTGCAGGATCCCCGAGGGTCTCCCCTGGTAAAGGCACGGCCGCGTGGTGTGCAGGGGGGAGTCACACAGTCAGGGGAGCGCAGGGGTCCCCGAGGGTCTCCCCTGGTAAAGGCACGGCCGCGTGGTGTGCAGGGGGGAGTCACACAGTCAGGGGAGCGCAGGGGTCCCCGAGGGTCTCCCCTGGTAAAGGCACGGCCGCGTGGTGCGCAGGGGGAGACACACAGTCAGGGGAGCGCAGGGGTCCCAGAGGGTCTCCCCTGGTAAAGGCACAGCCGCGTGGTGTGCAGGGGGGAGTCACACAGTCAGGGGAGCGCAGGGGTCCCCGAGGGTCTCCCCTGGTAAAGGCACGGCCGCGTGGTGTGCAGGGGGAGTCACACAGTCAGGGGAGCGCAGGGGTCCCCGAGGGTCTCCCCTGGTAAAGGAACTGCCGCGTGGTGTGCAGGGGGGAGTCACACAGTCAGGGGAGCGCAGGGGTCCCCGAGGGTCTCCCCTGGTAAAGGCACGGCCACGTGGTGTGCAGGGGGGAGTCACACAGTCAGGGGAGCGCAGGGGTCCCCGAGGGTCTCCCCTGGTAAAGGCACGGCTGTGTGGTGTGCAGGGGGGAGTCACACAGTCAGGGGAGCGCAGGGGTCCCCGAGGGTCTCCTCTGGTAAAGGCACGGCTGTGTGGTGTGCAGGGGGAGTCACACAGTCAGGGGAGCGCAGGGGTCCCCGAGGGTCTCCCCTGGTAAAGGCACGGCTGTGTGGTGTGCAGGGGGGAGTCACACAGTCAGGGGAGTATTCTAATTGCATTGCCGTCTACTGATAACTGAAAAACAACTTACTCAAATCCGAGGGCATTTTACTGATATAACTTTCTAACTGTCTTACGTTCTAACTATAGTACGGAGGAGGCTGTATGGTCCAGTGGTTAAAGAAAAGGGCTTGTAACCAGGAGGTCCCCGGTTCAAATCCCACCTCAGCCACTGACTCACTGTGTGACCCTGAGCAAGTCACTTAACCTCCTTGTGCTCAGTCTTTCGGGTGAGACGTAGTTGTAAGTGACTCTGCAGCTGATGCATAGTTCACACACCCTAATCTCTGTAAGTCGCCTTGGATAAAGGCGTCTGCTAAATAAACAAACAAACAAAAAAAAAAATAGTACCTATTTCAATACAATACCGTCCTATGTTACACATTCTATACGCCCTCTTGTAATTCTAGCTGTATATTTAAGACGTTTCAAACTGAAACCGAACCAAAATCAAAAGCGAAAGCATATGCATGTATACCCTACAATGCGCACCATAAACCTCCAATCCCCAATCGCTATCACTCCAGGTGCATTCACCAATACGCAGCCATATCTTCCGCAGTTCAGGACGGCCGGTGCTTGTTCAGTCGTGCGAAACCACCTTGGGTTTCGCCCGTCACCTCCACCGTGCTGAGTTTTGACTGTGTGTCTGTAGTAAGCATGCACTTCTGCAAACTCTTCTTTGGTCATTTCTCTTGTTTGTCTGAAGCACAATAAAACCGAACTACGTTTCACTTTCTTTTTGTTTTTACTTCGCGTCTTTCTCCTTCTTAACAAAAAAAAAAAAAAAGCACAGCGAAAACGGAACGGTATTAATTAATAGACCCCTTTCTCTTGGTGTGTGTGTTTATCGAGTAGACTTTGTTTCTATGAAACGTAGACCTTTTCAAAGTTCCCTGGAGTTAAAGCACATCAAAGTTCGATAAAGCACAGGGGAAAGCACAGGCAAGCAGAGGTGTGGTAAAGCATAGAGAAGCATTGTAAAGCACAGAGAGGTATGGTAAAGCATAGGGAAGCATTGTAAAGCACAGAGAGGTATGGTAAAGCATAGGGAAGCATTGTAAAGCACAGAGAGGTGTGGTAAAGCATAGGGAAGCATTGTAAAGCACAGAGAGGTATGGTAAAGCATAGGGAAGCATTGTAAAGCACAGAGAAGTGTGGTAAAGCATAGGGAAGCATTGTAAAGCACAGAGAGGTCTGGTAAAGCATAGGGAAGCATTGTAAAGCACAGAGAGGTCTGGTAAAGCATAGGGAAGCATTGTAAAGCACAGAGAGGTGTGGTAAAGCATAGGGAAGCATTGTAAAGCACAGAGAGGTCTGATAAAGCAAATTAAAAAACATGGCAAACTTGGTCAATTAATTAATTGTATAACCATCAGGAAAGCATTGGAAAACTGCAGTATTATGAGTAATGAAATGCTGTGTTATAATGTCAGTAATAAAGTCGAGTCCTGTTTCGATTCAGTATTTGTAAAAGGCTTCCCACTTTCTCCCCGTGTTTCTGTACTCTGAGCTCAAACCCCGCTTACCTCTCTTTCTCTGCGGCTCCAGGAGTCGATATGTTCTGTCCGCGTTTGGAATTAACGTCAAATTCGGTTTTCTTGAAAATACAACATCCCTGCTCGGGAACGCCATTTTTTTTAACTAAAACCAGGAAGACCATAAACTAAACTAAACAACCGTGTTAGTTGCTTATCAGCACCGAGGCAGGAAAAGAACAGCTGTAAGGGGAATTCAAGCCCTTATTGATATGTTTATCAGAGGTAAAACACGTTGAAGTGTTTATTAACACTAGCAACACCAGTCCGCTTTAAAGGAGTGTTATAAAAACTGGACAGACACATGGCAAATGACATTTAATAGAGAAAAGTGTAAGGTACTGCACGCAGGCAATAAAATGTGCATTATAAATATCATATGGGAGATACTGAAATTGAAGAAGGAATCTATGAAAAAGACCTAGGAGTTTATGTTGACTCAGAAATGTCTTCATCTAGACAGTGTGGGGAAGCTATAAAAAAAGGCCAACGAGATGCTCGGATATATTGTGAGAAGTGTTGATTTTAAATCAAGGGAAGTAATGTTAAAACTTTACAATGCATTAGTAAAACCTCACCTAGAATATTGTGTTCAGTTCTGGTCACCTCGTTACAAAAAGGATATTGTTGCTCTAGAAAGAGTGCAAAGAAGAGCAACCAGAATTATCCTGGGTTTAAAAGGCATGTCGTATGCAGACAGGCTAAAATAATTGAATCTATTCAGTCTTGAACAAAGAAGACTACGCGGTGATCTGATTCAAGCATTCAAAATTCTAAAAGGTATTGACAATGTCGACCCCAGGGGACATCTTCTACCTGAAAAAAGAAACAAGGACCAGGGAAATGGAGATTAGATAAAGGGGCATTCAGAACAGAAAATAGGAGGCATTTTTTTACACAGAGAATTGTGAGGGTCTGGAACCAACTCCCCAGTAATGTTGTTGAAGCTGACACCCTGGGATCCTTCAAGAAGCTGCTTGATGAGATTCTGGGATCAATAAGCTACTAACAACCAAACGAGCAAGATGGGCCGAATGGCCTCCTCTCGTTTGTAAACTTTCTTATGTTCTTCTTATGTTCTAAAAAACCTTATGCTTTAAAATCTAAATCCCTACATTAGCACTGACAACAAACAAACCAGTTGATCCACTTTTAAAGGAGCGCCACCAGTAATCAGATTAGTTTTCTTACTCCTTATTATCACTGACAACATTACCGCTGCCCCCTCTCTAAGGGAGGGCCAAGCAAGGCTGTAGGACCTGTTTTCCTAACTCTTATTTGATTAGCAACACTATCCCCTTTAAAGATGCGTTAATCCAGGTTTTAAAAATCCATTTCCTAACGTCTTATTAAAACAAGCAACACTGTGTCTTAAAATAAATAAATAAATAAATAAAATAATGTTATTACTTCTTGTGGATATATATATATATATATATATATATATATATATATATATATATATATATATATATATATATATATATATATATATATACAGTACTGTGCAAAAGTTTTAGGCAGGTGTGAAAAAATGCTGTAAATAAAGAATGCTTTCAAAAATAGACATGTTAATAGATTATATTTATCAATTAACTAAATGCAAAGTGAGCGAACAGAAAAAAAATAAAAATCAAATCCATATTTGGTGTGACCATCCTTTGCCTTCAAAACAGCATCAATTCTTCTAGGTACACTTGCACAAAGTCAGGGATTTTGTAGGCATATAGTCAGGTGTATGATTAAACAATTATACCAAACAGGTGCTAATGATCATCAATTCAATATGTAGGTTGAAACACAATCATTAACTGAAACAGAAACAGCTGTGTAGGAGGAATAAAACTGGGTGAGGAACAGCCAAACTCAGCTAACAAGGTGAGGTTGCTGAAGACAGTTTACTGTCAAAAGTCATACACCATGGCAAGACTGAGCACAGCAACAAGACACAAGGTAGTTATACTGCATCAGCAAGGTCTCTCCCAGGCAGAAATTTCAAGGCAGACAGGGGTTTCCAGATGTGCTGTCCAAGCTCTTTTGAAGAAGCACAAAGAAACGGGCAACGTTGAGGACCGTAGACGCAGTGGTCGGCCAAGGAAACTTACTGCAGCAGATGAAAGACACATCATGCTTACTTCCCTTTGCAATCAGAAGATATCCAGCAGTGCCATCAGCTCAGAATTGGCAGAAAACAGTGGGACCCTGGTACACCCATCTACTTTCCGGAGAAATCTGGTCAGAAGTGGCCTTCATGGAAGACTTGCAGCCAAAAAGCCATACCTCCGACATGGAAACAAGGCCAAGCGACTCAACTATGCACGAAAACACAGGAACTGGGGTGCAGAAAAATGGCAGCAGGTGCTCTGGACTGATGAGTCAAAATGTGAAATATTTGGCTGTAGCAGAAGGCAGTTTGTTCGCCGAAGGGCTGGAGAGCGGTACACGAATGAATATCTGCAGGCAACAGTGAAGCATGGTGGAGGTTCCTTGCAAGTTTGGGGCTGCAATTCTGCAAATGGAGTTGGGGATTTGGTCAGAATTAATGGTCTCCTCAATGCTGAGAAGTACAGGCAGATACTTATCCATCATGCAATACCATCAGGGGGGCATCTGATTGGCCCCAAATTTATTCTGCAGCATGACAACGACCCCAAACATACAGCAAAAGTCATTAAGAACTATCTTCAGTGTAAAGAAGAACAAGGAGTCCTGGAAGTGATGGTATGGCCCCCACAGAGCCCTGATCTCAACATCATCGAGTCTGTCTGGGATTACATGAAGAGAGAGAAGCAACTGAGGCTGCCTAAATCCACAGAAGAACTGTGGTTAGTTCTCCAAGATGTTTGGGCCAACCTACCTGCCGAGTTCCTTCAAAAACTGTGTGCAAGTGTACCTAGAAGAATTCATGACAACAGTGATGACAACAGGTCAAATGGTGAAAATAAAGGAAAAACTAAACTGTGATGACATCGGGCACAAAGTTGTAATTCTTAACCTTTGGTAATACACCTTTAAATCATACAGTAATTACTTTGCAGTTTGGCGCTACCTGCTGGATATATTTGATACTGCATTCTCAGGCACATATGCAGATAGGGGTGTAGATTCTTCAGCGATGACGAGTGTCATTGTCAATTAACAGCTTGTACGTCACCCGCATTCTATATTGTCATGGAATCATTGCTATTTTGCTTGAAAAAAAAATGCAATTCTTTTATTGAAAATGAACATTTTATTAAAATATACCGTTTTCAAAAATGTGTTGTTTATTTATTACAGAAATACATAAACAGCTCCTTATTATATAAAGGTTAAATGTGCACCTTATGTATAACAATTACCTGGAATTAGGGTAACAAACTAACTATATATAAACTATATATAAATACATATATAGGTGCAATCAGAAGCAAATTTGTAAGCATTAAAATGTACGGGTCAATTAAGAAACTTACACAGCTTGTGTGTCAATTTATTTTCAGCACCTCGGACAGCGCTGGTATATCCGTGATGTGAAATCTGTGAAACCAGCCTGTCAAATTCCCACTGCATATAATCCTGGGCACAGATTCGGTGCACCAAACGCTACAAGAGAATGCTCAAGTGAAAAGCAATTCCACAATACAACCCTATTTGGTGATCAATTATTTAGAATCACTTAGAAATGCATATATATATATATATATATATATATATATATATATATATATATATATATATATATATATATATATATTAGCTCAAAGAGCCAGCTGCCCAACGTTTCGATATGTTGTACATATCTTTCTCAAGGGAGCCTGTGTTTGAATCCAAACATTGGAGGTATTTATAGGTTTTTGACAGCATGACAACTACTTGTTATTGTTTACATTCAAATTCATGATTTATTCTTACATGATGTAATGGTGTTCTATATATTGTGACATCATTTGTACTTCTATCTTTGAATCTGTATTAATTCTAATTAACACTACTTTATATAAACTTATATTTTTATTATATCATGCGATGCTGGCTCTGAGGATCAGTCTAGATTTGGCCTCCCCAGCGCATCAGCATGCACAACTTTTGAATGAATTTTGTTTATTTATTTAAATGTTATATATTTATTGAAGTTAATTAATTCATTCTTTTCTGTTGAGTCCCGCTGGCATAATCGTGTTCAGTCTATTTATCCATTTACTTTCTTTTATTCTTCTGTATGTCGCATTGTCTAATTTGAGCTGTTCTAATACTACAAACTTTACATCATTTATGTCATGTCCCTGACCGGTGAAGTGCTGTACTATTGGTTCATTCATTTTTTTATTTCTAATTAATGAAAGGTGGTTCTGAATTCTTTTATATAAAGTAGTTCCAGTCTCTCCAACATATTTGATTTCATCACATTTTTCACAGGCTATTCCATAAACAACATTGCTATTTTTATATTGCTGCCAGGTCGTGCTGTGAATATAGACACTTCCATATAAACTCGATGAGAAAGCTGCTGCTGCATCTGCTTGTGCTGTAAGCTGAGGGGGTTCCTGCAGGGCTCCCAGCCCCCTCCTCCTGCTCCGATCCTGGGCTCTAGCGTCCGACAAACATGGTTGGGCCAGCAAGACCAACTACTGTCGTCTTACGCTTTTTGGCCTCCCGAGCCATCTGACACCAGGCACAAGGGTGGAACAAACACATATTAAACCAGTCATCGGCAATGGATCCCTGGAGACAGAAGACAGGCGGGGTCAAAACGGGATGGACAGGTGATTTGACCAATCAGCTGATTAATGACAGCGATTCATTTAATGAAACAGTTTACAGCTATCAAAAGTTTTAAGTCATAAAGTCGAATGAAAGCTGCTGAATAACGTTACGTTAACATATTGAATTACAAACCGCTTTGTGGTTTTGCTATATACTTAAACCAATTTAAAATATGTAACATTTCCAAATCTAAAATGAAATACTACTGAGCTACGATTACGGCTTCCGGTGTAGACTTTTACAAGATCATTATGCAGTTTCTTTGATTTCATGATGTTAAATAAAAAATGATGTTCCTATAGTTTTTAAATCATGTCTCAATCATAAAATTTTGGCCATAGCTGTACAGAATATCCCATGAATATTCACAAAGCGCGGTGTTTATTTCAGTCTCGTTCGTGGAACGGCGACAGGACTATGAGCCTCATGGCGCATCCTCGATTTTTTTCATGGGAGGCTGTGTGGTCCAGTGGTTAAAGAAAAGGGCTTGTAACCAGGTGGTCCCCGGTTCAAATCCCACCTCAGCCACTGACTCACTGTGTGACCCTGAGCAAGTCACTTAACCTCCTTGTGCTCCGTCTTTCGGGTGAGACGTAGTTGTAAGTGACTCTGCAGCTGATGCATAGTTCACACACCCTAGTCTCTGTAAGTCGCGTTGGATAAAGGCGTCTGCTAAATAAACTAATAATAATAATACCTCGATCTTGTGTCTCTCTCTGAATCCAGTCCTCATAGCCACAGAGGTCCCACAAAGCAGGGTCACCAAACAGCTCTCTCCCATGGCCTGTGCGACCTCCATCTGCAGGAGAGGCAGGCACAGCATTCCAAAGCAGCCTGAGACAGAACACAGAACACAGAACATTGAAATACAGAACACAGAACACTGAAATACAGAACACAGAACATTGAAATACAGAACACAGAACATTGAAATACAGAACACAGAACACTGAAATACAGAACACAGAACACTGAAATACAGAACACAGAACACCGCACATTGAAATACAGAACACAGAACACTGAAATACAGAACACAGAACACCGCACATTGAAATACGGAACACAGAACACTGAAATACAGAACACAGAACACTGCACATTGAAATACAGAACACAGAACACAGAAATACAGGTAATGCAGTCCAATTAGAGGGGGGGGGGGGGGGAGTCTGTTTCATTACCGAAACATTTAAACTTTAGTATGAAACATATTTAAACTTTATCAGATTGGAAATATGTATTAACATCTCTTAAGATATCAGCAAATCTACAGACAGCTAAGTTTTGCCTCACCGGATTATAATGAACTGATTTTGCTTCATAAACCTGCTGAAGCAATGTTACGTTAACACTTTAAATTACACGCCGCTTTGTAGTTTTCGATAAACTGACAAAAATGGAAAAATGTGACATTTCGAAATCTAACATGAAATACTACTGTACTGTTATTATGGCTTCCGGTAGACTTTCGAGAGATCATTTTTTTCTTGTTTGATTACATGATGCTAAATAAAAGATCTCAATTATGTTCACATATATATATATATATATATATATATATATATATATATATATATATATATATATATATATATATATATATATTAACAATGTCTCAATCCTTAAATTCTAAGATGTAAGAAGATATGATGGACTTACAGCTTGGCATATCTTCGGCACAGCTTAATATGCCAGAGTCCCACTTTCTGGGGTTCACCTGAAGATGTGCCACTGTCTGAGATTGCTGTAGCATGACCTGCGGTTGTGCCACTGCCACAGGCTGCGCCACTGCCACAGTCTGCGCCATTGCCACAGGCTGCGCCACTGCCACAGGCTGCGCCACTACCATAGCCATTGCCACAGGATATGAAGACCCTAAACAAGCAAAACGGGGAGACAATATCCAAGTGAGTTAAGGTCCTTGTAGCTAACAAGATAGTTTCATCAAATCTCTGCCCCACGCACAGCCATTCGCTACACAGATATCAAATGTGCAGTTCATAGAACACATGTATTATCATTTCATAGCATGATATCTGGTGCTGTACTGGTTTAAAGAAAACTCTGTACAAGCCATGCTTTTAGATGGTCTTCCTGGGTCACCCGGTGAATGACATTGTGGGCAGCAGTGTGGAGTAGTGGTTAGGGCTCTGGACTCTTGACCGGAGGGTTGTGGGTTCAATCCCCAGTGGGCAAGGTACTTTACCTAGATTGCTCCAGTAAAAACCCAACTGTATAAATGGGTAATTGTATGTAAAATAATGTGATATCTGTATAATGTGAAATAATGTATAATGTGATATCTTGTAACAATTGTAAGTCGCCCTGGATAAGGGCGTCTGCTAAGAAATAAATAATAATAATAATAATAATAATAATAATTGTCCCCGCCCCTTCACTGGCTTCTTTCCTGTCAATAACCAATCAGCCGATTTCCCTATTGACTGACAGGCTTTCAGCCAGTGACATGACCCAGAAGACACTGCTGGAGTGACCAAGTAAGCGAAGCAGTAACAGACTTCCTGAAAGGCAACGCAAGCAAACTGAGAACTTCGGGCAGTACCAGATGTTGTAAGATGAGAATGCACGCTTGTTATACTATGTGCTTCTTTCAGAACTGCACATCTGAGACCTCTAAGTTTATTAGCTGGAATTAATAATCCATAACTATTAAAAACTAAATCGTGCTGGATTTAGAAACAGTAAAAGAAACGAACATTCAATGGCAAACCTTTCGACTAGAAGTCATTTTCAATGTCTTCAAATGAGTTAAGAGACAACTTTAGGACCGGAACCTTTGCAAATCTTTAGTAAATTTGGAAGAAAAAAATAACTAGTTCTGGTAACTAGCTCTCTGCATTATAGATTACATGCAAACACGCTTCTTAAAATTAGTGAAGCTGGTCTTTCCTACACTTTGAATCCTGTTTTATGCTAGCGTCATGTTTACATAATATGGGGCAGCAGTGTGGAGTAGTGGTTAGGGCTCTGGACTCTTGACTGGAGGGTTGTGGGTTCAATCCCAGGTGGGGGGACACTGCTGCTGTACCCTTGAGCAAGGTACTTCACCTAGATTGTTCCAGTAAAAAAAAAAAAAAAAAACTGTATAAATAAGTAATTGTATGTACAAATAATGTGATATCTTTATAATGTGAAATAATGTATAATGTGTATAATGTGAAATAATGCGATATCTTGTAACAATTGTAAGTCGCCCAGGATAAGGGCGTCTGCTAAAAAATTAATAATAACAACAATAATAATAATAATAATAATAATAATAATTGCATGTGTCCCTCTCTACAGCCCCTAGTGGCCATAGGATGTTGTTGCATGTGTCAATTAAACTGAAAAAAATAAATAACGAATTGGAGTGCTACGTTCCCAAGTTCATCTCCAGTACGCCGGCGTGCAAGGGGATCCGTCAACCAGAAGAACCAGATTTTTTTCACATCTTGACTGACTCTGTGTCCCAATATATCACCTTTGTAAGAAATTATTTTGTGATATTTAACAATCAGGGATGTACACAGTGTGGTGTCTTGCTGTGCAGTTGCAGAGAATGAGACGGACACTGTGTTGAACTGTAGACGAGTTTCCTGGGAGTACAGGACGAGTTTCCTGGGAGTAGGGGACGAGTACAAACGCAGACATGGTTGGTTTGGTATCAGCATGTAGAATGAGCTCTGTAGGTGGAGTGTACCTTTGAGCAAGGTACTTTACCTAGATTGCTCCAGTAAAAACCTGTATAAATGGGTAATTGTATGTAAAAATAATGTGAGATCTTGTAACAATTGTTAGTCGCCCTGGATAAGGGCGTCAGCTAAGAAATAAATAATAATATATTTTATTGTTCTATAATACCTCTGAATGTTAGGCAATGCAACTTGAAGTTATTTTAAGATAAGAAAAAAAATAAGAAAAATGACCTTCAAATATTATACTTGGTTAAATATTTCGAATTATAATTCCAATCCTGCCGACACTTGTCCTTTGCTAAGGGCCAACATCAAAAATTTCAAAAGCGCCCCTCTGACAGCAGGATCCGGTTTATCTTAAGCTGTTCTGGGTGCTTGTGGGCAACATTAAACACGCTGATAAAACAAAACCGCGTGAACATGTGGTCGCGTTTGGTGATGCGCATCTAGTTTCTGTTAGTTTGTGTTTTTCTCACATAGACTTCTTAGGAGCCCAAATAGATAAATCGAGATAAAGCAGTACCAGAAATTGCGCCAGATTCGCAGCGTTTTTTCGCATTGGAATTGTTTTTTGTAACGAATGGATATTTATAGAGCGAGTATCAAAATGTTTTCAGTAAACAGCGGTGAATTTTTACGTTAGCTTGATAATATGAGCTCTTTAAATGGAGGCAATGTGGACTAATGATCGCTTTCCTGGGGAGTGATCATACCCTCCAATACCGGACGTGTCTGTGTTTTTCACTGTCCAAACGGTGCAAGCCAAAACTACCAGGGATTGATGTTACCGTAGCATCAGCAAGTGGTACATCGTCAGAATGTGGTACACGTCAGAAAATGGTACTCTGTCACAACATTCTCAGAAGGGCGTTCCATGTGTGGGCGTTTGGTCGAATTTACATGTGATTGGGGTTCTTAGAGGTTTTTCTACTGTGAAAATGAGTCCGTTTACCACTAACGCTTTTAAATATAAATACTTGTTTTCCAACACCGAGCGGTGAGATTAAATCTAGTTTAGATACAGCGGGATAAATTATGAGAACGAAAACTCAAGAGACACCCGCACTGGATTCTGGGCTTGCTTGTAGGGCTGATAGCGCTTGCAGTTTTTAAAAAGTAAAAAGTATTAACGAAATGAAATAATTGCCATTGTATCACACCGAAGTACACCCAACACGACTCTGCAAGCGTGAAACTAACAAAGCTGATCAAATACATAGATTTTTGTATTTTAAATTATTTTTAAATATTTTTTTTATTTAAAGAGACAGTAACCAAATTTTACACATTCTGCCCATAGCCTTTCAGTGTCATTTTAATAGCAATTTCTTTCCTTTTTGTTTTTGAAGGGGCTTGACTTGTTTTGTAACCTCCTCTCTTAATATTTCGTTTGAGGTGATATTTCTAGGATGTCTGGCACTCTGCTATATTATTATTATTTATTTATTATCAGACGCCCTTATCCAGGGCGACTTAGAAGATATCACATTATTTTTACATACAATTCCCCATTTATACAGTTGGGTTTTTTACTGGAGCAATCTAGGTAAAGTACCTTGCTCAAGGGTACAGCAGCAGTGTCCCCCACCTGGGATTGAACCCACAACCCTCCGGTCAAGGGTCCAAAGCCCTAACCACTACTCCACACTGCTGCCCCTATAGTGTTGATTAATAATAATAATAATAATAATAATAATAATAATAATAATAATAATAATAATAATAATAATAATAATAATAATAATAATAATAATAATAAAAAATAAAACTCCGTCTTTTTTCATGTCATACCAAGTTCATCAGTATGTTCACTTTTCACAAAAAAGCTAAATACTCACTCGCTTAATTATGCGGACAGCCTTTATTTACAGAACTTACAAATCAACCGAGCGAGTCTAAAACAGATCGAATCCGCTATTTACCCAACAGAGGTGTTTTCTCTATATATATATATATATATATTAAATAGCGATATTTATTTCTAAAATGCACGGTACTGTAAGAAACGAGAAAGAAGAGTCGGACGCATCAGCAACAATCGCATC
The DNA here is from genome assembly GCF_902713425.1 of Acipenser ruthenus. Taxonomy (NCBI): domain Eukaryota; kingdom Metazoa; phylum Chordata; class Actinopteri; order Acipenseriformes; family Acipenseridae; genus Acipenser; species Acipenser ruthenus. The sequence goes on from NC_081238.1 coordinate 1,282,230, forward strand.
ACAGGCGTGAGACTTCACTTTACACGACTGAATAGAGCCCAGAATCACACAAAACATTCTATACGATTGCTGCTGTCTGTCTGTCAGCATTAAACAAATTAACCAGTGTCGATAGCTTCCTCACATAATAGTACTATATAAAAATACATTATTATTTAAAATGAAACAAAGTCGTCTGTGTGTCGTAATACAGTATCCCGTTGTAAATGTATACCACGATATTCACATGTAGAAAACCGGCCATTACGACTTCATCAGGGATGAAGAAAGAGGAATATGATACTGTATAGTAAAGGCTAAAATATTTACCATGTATTACTAATAATAATAATAATAATAATAATAATAATAATAATAATAATAATAATAATAATAATAACGGTGCTGTGATAAATATTAAAGACACAACATTATTCTGAATATGAAATAAATCAATATGCGCAGTGTTTTTTAAAATGGCACAAGCCAGTTACCTCCGAGGAGTCCCCTTACCTTAGTTATGCTTCGTCTGTCTCTGTGTTGGAAGACTGTCCGTCACACGCGTGCTCCTCAGAGTTAATACAGAACACCGACACCGCTCCTTATAAGGAGCTGAAGACGGCCGCGTCTGTACGTCAACGACCACGCAGCGTGTGGTTTGTACACACCAGCGTGCCGAAATTAAAATGATAAACCAAGTCCGCTTCTAAATTAACCCCTTCGCTGCGGCTGGTGTGCCAAAACGGCGACTTTTCATTGTCCCCCACCCTCAGAAGAATTAGTTCCAGGAATAACCTTTAATTAAGAACCTAACCTTATAATAACGTTTTTTTTTTTTTCTGAACACGTGGGTTCATTTTAAACCATTTAAAGAACCGCGTAATATGGTTTGGTTCTAAGGTTATATTTTTTCAATTCTTTCAACATATTGATCACACATATAAAGAGTACCCAGCACAGAATAGATTACACGTTTCATAATTCCGTTTTGTTCCCCTGGAAAAAAATCACACTGTTGTAATAATGTCACCTGCCCCTATTTAATTGTACCCCCTTTTTGTATATCGACTTTGCCTGATTGTATTAGTCATAACTAAGCAACACTCTGCAAAACCTTGTTTTTTAAATAACTAAAGGCAGTTATAAATGTAATTAAACATGTAGACACAATGAGATTTCTAAAAGATGAATACCTTTTGTAGCTACAATACAAAAGCTTAACATGTCATCTAAAACCATGATCATGTTTATCCTTTGCTTAGAATGCGACAGCTTATAAACAGTCTGGTATGACAGCAATAAAGTTTCATTTTTAAATGCTTACACAGTCAAAATAAAACATTTATTACATATAATCCATGCATATAAAACTATTTTATAATAAGATCATTATAAAGTTGATATAAATGAACGCATAAGAACTGTTACATTAAAAACGATCCTCAATAAACAGGAAAACTGTGCAAGCACAAACTATAAATACAAAGAACACGGACACTTCCGTGAAAGGAAATTACGTTTCATATTAATCAGGATTATTGAAATTCATATTTCATCATAGTTGAGAAAATACAGACTTTCGCCCTGGATAAGGGCGTTTGCTAAGAAATAAATAAATAAATAAATAAATAAATAAATAAATAAATAATAATAATAATAATAATTATAATAATAATAAAGCATTTGATATATATATATATATATATATATATATATATATATATATATATATATATATATATATATATATATATATATATATATATATAAATACACACATATATATGGGTTAATAGTTGTTCAATATTAGTGTAAAATACTGTATAATGACTTTTATTAAGTCATTATTAAGTTAAATTTACCGTAAAAATACGGTATTTCTTTCACAGTATACATCAATTTAAAATGCTGATGCCGAAAGAAATGTCATTATTTTGCTGTCTTATGGTACTCACACATAGCACGTGTATAAACAGCAGTTAGATCATTATACAGAAGCTGTGTGGTCCAGTGGTTAAAGAAAAGGGCTTGTAACCAGGAGGTCCCCGGTTCAAATCCCACCTCAGCCACTGACTCATTGTGTGACCCTGAGCAAGTCACTCAACCTCCTTGTGCTCCGTCTTTCGGGTGAGACGTAGTTGTAAGTGACTCTGCAGCTGATGCACAGTTCACACACCCTAGTCTCTGTCTCTGGTGTCTGCTAAATAAACTAATAATAACAACATACCGAGTATACAAAATCTGGAGTAAATGAACCAATTCAAAATATTATACATGTTTATTCCCCATATCTTTTGAAAATAAAACGTTCTATAACACGCGTCTCTTTTAAAACTACACATTTGGGACCTACAGTTTTGCATCACCTAGACTTTTAGGATTGCGACATCATTTTAAAAAGAAGCGTATGAACATAATTTAGATATTTTATTTAGCATCATGTAATCAAGAAAAATGATATCACAAAAGTCTACCGGAAACCATAGTACAGCAGTATTTCATGTTAGATTTTGAAATTTTTTGTCAAGTACATGAAAAAAGCGGTATGTAATTCAATATGTTAACGTAACAAACAGCAGGTTTAATTCGACTTTATGAAGCAAAATCAGCTAATTATATAGTGATATAAAACCTTTTTGCCAAAGCTGTATGGAAATGCGAAATGGATATTTCGTTTTTACGGAAACAAAAGGCATCGATGTTGCGATAGAGTCAGAGGCACAAAAACTAATTTTTTTAAATACAAAAAATGAAAATGTTGTGTTTTTTTTTTTGTCTCATGGGGCAAACGTCCCAGAAGGGCGTTTCAAACAATGTGGTCGTTTGGTCGAATTGGTGAATTTACATCTGATTGGGGTTGTTAGAGGTTTTTGTACTGTCAAAACGAGTCAGTTTACCACTAACGCTTTTAAAAATATATATTTTCTCCGATATATTTCACAGCTTCAAAGTTGCTCCAGCACATATGAGGAGTCCCGTTTTTTTTTAAAAAAAACTACTGCAAAACACATCTAAGCAAGAATAAAATGCGCACTGTATCACACCAAAGAACACCAAACACAACTTTACCTATAGGACTTTATACACGATTGGATCAGTCGATTCAGTGGCACGTTATCAAGCAAAATCAGCCCATATCAATGGGCCAGTAGGTACCTACTAGCCTCCTAACCCCTAAATCTACCCGCTACCCCTAAACCTAATGTCTACCACTAACCCAGTCTCTACCCCTAAACCTAATCTCAACCCCTAAACTGTGTTCATATTAAAGTCATTTTTACTATTATTTCAACATCGCTTTTAGCGCCCTCTAGCGGCTACAACATCCGACGTCCATTAAACCGCTTGATCCAGACGTGTGTCCCGAAGTGAATATTTTTGCCAAGCGCCCCACACCTTAAATTGCTGCCGAAGGGAGTTACACTACGTAGGGCGAAGTGAATAGGGCGTAGGTAGCGATTTGAGCCCTATGTCGGTGTTGTGCCGAGGCTGGGTTAAGCGTGTTTTAAACAGTGTTTGGTTACTGTGTCTCAACACAATTGAAGCGCAATATAAAGTACACCAAATCTGCGCGTTTTATTAAAGATTCTGTGTCGTTCACACTTGTATAGCTGTATCTAGTGTACTTTGGTATACAATAATAGGGTGAAGGGACTTTTCTGTAAAGCTCCTAAATTATAGAACGCTCTGCCTTCTCACAGGAAAGCTTACTGTTTTGAAATCAAGAGTGAAAAGGTGTTTTTTTTTCTTAAATATCTTTCTATCTTTCCTATTTGCTTTCTGTCCTTTTTTAAAATTCCAAATGTATTATTCAATATCCGTTTTAGACTATTTTAATGGGTCTGTTTCTACAAAACCAAATGTGTATCTCGTTTTAAATGTCAGTCTTATCAGATTCTGTATTCGACTGTTTTAATGTAATGTAATGGTTTAATTGTTCGTGCGTGCGTGCGTGCGCGTGCGTGCGTGCGTGCGTGCGTAGGCAGGTATTACTGTCAATGTGCGGACAAAATTTGAGAAAATGTCCCCACAAAGATAGTAACTCCTGAAATAACGACGTTGTGGGGGCGCCCCACTTTGTAAAACACCTTTTTAAGAAGTAAATATGCATTTAAAAAAAAAAAAAAAAAAAAAAGTGCCAAAATATTTAGTTTGTTGTCGACTTTCACTCTGTGTGGAGTTTTGTCTGACTGGAGTTAGAAATAGTAACTAAAAATATAGTGAGAGTCATTGAGAAGTCCCCATAGATATAGGAATGCAAACGTGTGCGTGTGCGTGTGCGTGTGCGGCGCTTTGGGGTCCCTGTGATGAAAGGAGATATTGAAACGGGAACTGTCGTTGTAGTAGTAGTAGTCCGCTATTGTTGGCATAGGCCTTCTGAGAATTGTGTCCAATGTGTGTATAACCACTCTGGAAAAAAAAAATGTAGTGTCGTTCTTTTTTTTATCTTTTCGAGAAGTGGTAACCTTGCGATATTTCGCTCCATCTCGGTAAACAACAGGGGGGTCGATTCAAAACTGAGGCGGGTGAGCGCTCTGTGAAGCTAGACAGAGAAGCGCCCTGCTTTCCCAGGCTGCGAGTTCTCTTATTACGCAGCATCAGTCTCACAATTCCTGACATTTAGGGATAATATTTAGGGATAACATATTTAGAAGTATATTGAACTTTAGCACCTTGTTGTGGAGATGGTTTTAAATGCCCTATTCTCATTTGGTTCACGCGCTGTAATGAAAATGAAACGGCACCGGGTTTAGTCCAAGGGAAACATTTCCCCTAGATTTCAACACACGTCATTACAAAGTACGACTCCGCGGTCTCTATCTCCGCCTCTTGTAGAATTAGATCTGTATTTTAATTGCACATGAAAAACGTCTCTTAAAAATAGCTTGTTTTCACTTGTAGAACGGTACCCAAGAATTTGAAGAAATTGCAGTTCAGTGCAGGCTTGAGGCATGGAGACTGGACAGTTAAACATTGTAATACAGTCTGGTGTTGCACCCCTGAAGCTACACACTCTTTAGAGTCTATGGGCTCTGATGTGGGGTGGCTGCAGGCGTTACCACGTGGGTAAGATAAACTGCCGTGGGAATGTCTAATCATTGAACTGCAGCAAACTGTTGCATTTCAATAGAAAAGCATTGCAATACCACTTGAAAATCTGGCACTCCCTACGAAATCCGCTAGAGGGCAACATTCCCATTTAATTGCAATTAACTGTAAAATAAATAAATAATAATTGAAAACTACACTGTCTCCCCTCCCCACTTGTAACTGTAACCACTGGAGCCACACTGCTCCCCTCCCCCCCCCCCCCCCCCCCCCCCCAGATCTAACCACTACGCTATTGTAGTTTGCTCCCAGTGAAACACTACAACAATGTTTTTGATTTCGTTCCCTGAAGAGAAGGACTGTCCTTTGTCAATTTGACAAGGGGGCGGGGGAAGTCCAGGAAGTTTTAGAGATTTTCCAAACCATAAAAAAAACAAAAAACTTTTTCAATAGACCAGTGACAGAATCGTTTGCAGGTGCAAATATGTTTATTTTAAGGTCATATAGACTTGGAATCCATTTTTAAAAATGTTTGCGCTATCTTTGAACAATATCCCTTGTTAATATCTATCAGAGCTAATAATTATCTATTATTAGGAGTAGTGGTTAGGGCTCTGGACTCTTGACCGGAGGGTCGTGGGTTCAATCCCAGGTGGGGGGGACACTGCTGCTGTACCCTTGAGCAAGGTACTTTACCTAGATTGCTCCAGTTAAAACCCAACTGTATAAATGGGGAATTGTATGCAAAAATAATGTGATAACTGTATAATGTGATATCTTGTAACAATTGTAAGTCGCCCTGGATAAGGACGTCGGCTAAGAAATAAATAATAATATCTATGACATATGAGTTCTTTAAAGGTAACGCTCAGATTAAAAAACAAAACAAAACAAAACAAAAACAGACTTTAAAGTAAGCTCAATAGCAGCAAGGGCCTACACTGGGTGTGATACACGCAGTTCCATTAAAGGTTAAACAACATATAGACAACGCAATGAAAAACAGGGGAGCATTCACGGCTGGTTTCACAGACCCCGATTAGCACTAATCTTGGACTACCTAATGGAACCTTAGGTAAGGCAGTCCAGAATTAGAGAATTCAGCATCTGCGGAATAGAGAATAAATGGTCTGTTAGGGGTTAAGCTTTGGAATCGGAGTTTTCTAAATATAACCGTTTCCAGCTGCGCCTGTCACATGCTGAATAAGTTCCTCAAAAAAAATAATAAATGCATGTCCTCTTCCTAAAACTATTTTAGTAGCAAGTGGCAGGCGTTAAAATGGATATCCCCTCCACTGGCTGTTTCTCTCTTTTCTATACGGTGGAAGAAGCTGACAGACAGATCTAAACGAATCTACAGTGCGAATCAGGGTTGGGATCAATGCCTGTTTTTCAATTCCAGTTTCACTTCCCCGATCTCACATTTAAACTCCGATTCAAATTCCCCATTCCCATTCTGTTAAAAAAAAATTCTCACAGTGGCGACATTTTACTTCAGTTGAAGTCAAAGTTTGTTCTCCATTAAAGCGGTTTCAAATGAAAGCCGTTGAAAAATCAATAACTAGGTTTCTAAAATAGAAATTCCAGTTCCTTCGAATAATTAATCTAATCAATGTGTTTTGAGAGTTCTAGGAGCTCATATTATATATAAATAACGAAGAAAAATAATTGATAAACTGAAAACTCACTATTTTTAAAAAGAAGAGCTAGTGCTAGCACAAGTCTAGGGCAGCTACAATGGGATGAGGCTAGTATTGGTAGAATGGGACCACAGTCTGCTGGCTATACCCTTCCCAAATGATCTTCAATGGCGATGCAAAAGGACAGCGCCACTACAATGGAAATGTTTCATTTTTAACACAGCTTTCAGCTGTTTTGCTCACGACTACTGTTCTGCGTGTGGTTTTATCAGAGAAGCACAAATGGAAACATTTGAACTGCACACAGGAAGAGAGGGGGGGGGGGGGGGGGACGAGAGAGAAAGCGAGAGAAAGAGAGCGAGAGCGTGCGAGAGAGAGACACACACAGACAGACGGAAAACACCGTGTTAAGAAAAAAAAAATGATGCTTTTAAATTTGTTTTACAAAAAGAAAAATTAAAAAATGAATTAACAAACAGAAGGGGGTTTTCAGAGAGCCGGCTCAGAAAAGAAGGAGGAAGAGTTTCTTTAATTCGCTTCTGTGTTGCTCCCGAGACAAACGTGGACGCTGAAGAATTTGTATTCGACAGACTTTCTTTTCGCTGGAAAGATCTGAAGACATGCTAAAACTACATCTTCTGCTCATCTCGTTTATCACCTAAAAATAAAATCTCAAAATGAACGAGAGCAGCTCTTCTACCAACGAGTCTGGCAACCAGTACCCCGAGGTGCGGCTGTGCGCGTCCATGATATCCTTCATCCTCCTCGCATTCTTCAACCTGGTCATCAACTTCACCATTGTGAGCGAGGAGCGGCTCCGCACCCAGGCTAGGTTCGTCCTCATATTCCACCTGCTTTTTTCCGGCTTGGTCTATTTCGGCCTGAGCAGTGCCTTCTACCTGCAGAGCTACATGCGCTTCCAAATATCCAAGGCCTCCTGTTTGACCCTCATCACCATCCTCATGACCAGCGCTTCCAACATCCTGCTGACCCTCACCGCCATGGCGCTGGACCGCTACAGCGCGATCTGCTTCCCGCTCAAGTACAGTGCCCTGTGCGGAAAGCACCGGCCCTGGCTACTGGGAGCGGTGACCTGGCTCCTGGCACTGCTTATCCCGCTATACCTGGTGACCCAGGACAGAGAACCAGACGATCAAGCAAGATGCACACGAGCCCAAATGAAAGACGGGCAGCTTTTAAAGATTTTACTAATCTCCTGTTGCACTTGTTTGATTGTATACAGCTACGTGAAGATCCTTCTTGAAGGCAGACGAATCGGAGTTCTGAACAGACGCAACCGGATTGGGAGAAAAACTATTCTGATGCACGGGGTGCAGCTGGCTGTCTATATCCTCCCAAACTTTGTCCTTTATGTTATCTTTCTGTTGGCCCGTGCCGGGTATTTGGACAGTAAGACCAGAGACTTGTTCGGGGAGGTCAATTTTGCCTTTTTCAGCCTTGCCCAGTGCATCAGTCCTGTGATCTACGGACTGCGCAAGGAGGAGCTACTGGAAGAGCTTTATCACAAGTTTCCCTGCCTGTCCTGTAACCTCAAGGGGTTTTTGGAGTGGATGGCTCGCACCGCTAGTTTGAGACACTGTTTTCATATCAGGTGACGGACAAGGGCATTCTTTTGACAAGGATTGCCGGCTCGGGACGGATATATTGAATATTCAAACTGCACAGAGAAGATGAACTAAGAAAATAAGTAGTGTCTTCTCCAAATGCTATCAAAAAGATTTCATGTAAAGCGAAATATGGAATTATTGGAATATAAAAAAACATATTTGATATTAAAAATGGATTTAAATATTTTTGATTTTATGGGCTTGAAAAAAACTGGCTGTAAACAAACTGGAGTGCCAACAAGTCTTGCCTCACACACGAGGATATATTATGGAAGAATGCAATAAACAATAAGCAAGGGATTTCATTTTCTATAAACTCAAACGTGGGGGAGAATGAAGTGTTCAACGGGATTGCATCACAAATACTTTCAAAACGTTTTGATGACTTTGAGAACAATTCAGAAACCTTGGCGTGGATTCTGTGAATTGCATTTCAAATGGTTTGAATAATAAACCTGAATTATAACCTAGATTTTCAGTTTTATCAGCATTTATTTCTAATTATTTCCAGTATTTATCTTAGGTCCAGTGCAGCTTTATTCAGAACTATAAAACACTAATTTAGAAACTTAGTAAAACGTTGTGTCTGAAAGTCATTTTTTTAAATGTGTTCAATACAAGTATAGACGCAGACATTGAAAAATACTTTTTCATTATAAAAGTTTTTTTTTAAAATATGCCTTACCATAACTCTATTCTTCACTATGCTTTACCATGCTTTCACTGGGCTTTATAAAACTTTGCTGTGCGTTTACTATGGTGAACTTTTATAAGGGTTAGTTTACCATGGTTTGTTTTTTTAATATACTTTACCATACCTCTCTGTGCTTTACCACACCTCTCTGTGCTTTACCATAACTCTCTGTGCTTTACCAGACCTCTCTGTGCTTTACAATGCTCCCCTATGCCTTACCAGACCTCTCTGTGCTTTACAATGCTTCCCTGTGCTTTACCAGACCTCTCTGTGCTTTACAATGCTTCCCTATGCTTTACCAGACCTCTCTGTGCTTCACAATGCTTCCCTATGCTTTACCAGACCTCTCCATGCTTTACAATGCTTCCCTATGCTTTACCAGACCTCTCTGTGCTTTACAATGCTTCCCTATGCTTTACCAGACCTCTCTGTGCTTTACAATGCTTGTCTATGCTTTACCACACCTCCCTGTGCTTTACAATGCTTCCCTATGCTTTACCAGACCTCTCTGTGCTTTACAATGCTTCCCTATGCTTTACCAGACCTCTCTGTGCTTTACAATGCTTCCCTATGCTTTACCAGACCTCTCTGTGCTTTACAATGCTTCCCTATGCTTTACCAGACCTCTCTGTGCTTTACAATGCTTCCCTATGCTTTACCAGACCTCTCTGTGCTTTACAATGCTTCCCTATGCTTTACCAGACCTCTCTGTGCTTTACAATGCTTCCCTATGCTTTACCACACCTCTCTGTGCTTTACAATGCTTCCCTGTGCTTTACCATCCCTCTCTATGATGTGATCAGGAATTAGAGTAAACGTCTTAATGACTACGCTGAAATGCTTTTTAAAAGCTGCACTTCTTTGATAGCGCATGTATTATACATTGTTCCTCACTATCTTGTAAAGCGTTTTGTGATGGTGGTCCACTATGAAAGGCGCTATATAAAATAAATATTGATTGATTGATTGATTGATTTCCAATTCCAGTAATTTAGGTTTGTAAAAAAAAAAAAATGTGACTACATATCATGAATATATGCTTGTTAGGTCAGATGCTGTGTCGTGAAGCTGTTGCATTTAAATAAACTATTAGCCATATATAAAAGGACAAAGGTCTTGATGGCCAAAAATGACATATTTAATGGTACTGCCATAGAATATACAGCCGTGTGCCAATGCATGCGAACACCTCAAGATGTGTCACTGATATCCTTTATATACCCTCTTGCATGAACACCTCTGGGTGCGAGAATTTCAATTTCCACTCAGTAATCAGTGATATATTATTATTAGTTTATTTAGCGGACGCCTTTATCCAAGGCGACTTACAGATACTAGGGTGTGTGAACTATGCATCAGCTGCAGAGTCACTTACAACTACGTCTCACCCGAAAGACGGAGCACAAGGAGGTGAAGTGACTTGCTCAGGGTCACACAATGAGTCAGTGGCTGAGGTGGGATTTGAACCGGGGACCTCCTGGTTACAAGCCCTTTTCTTTAACCACTGGACCACACAGCCTGCTATATAGAAACAATAGGCAGTGGTGTGTAAAAATGTTAGACCACTTTGTGCTGAAACAACTTTTAAAGAGTCTCAGGCATTTTACCATTTGTGGCTGTGTGTTCCTTTTCCTATTTTAAATCGTATGTGTGGGCACACAATTAAATTAGACAACCACTAATCTGACAGTTTTCCTAGATTTTCGGTTCCAGTGGTTTGATTTCATACGCACAGCCAATCAGCACTCCAGAAGCAATGGGGGGGTTCTAATGCATTTGCACACGGCTGTGTTTGCAGACCCTGCGATGGACTGGCGTCCCGTCCAGGGTGCAGTCCTGCCTTGCGCCCCTCTGTCTGTCGGGTTAGGCTCTGGCTCACCGCAACCCTCTATAGGATTAAGCGGTTACACAGAATGGATGTATTTGCAGAACTTGACTATTGTCTTATTTATTTCCATGTGCAATTTTCCCCCACAGTATGTTTTTAGTGTGATCTTTAAAACAATACATCTTTAATTATTTACCACATCTCATAATGCTAAACACCACACAGAACACCGGAGCTGGTGAAAGACGACGCTTCCATTAAAACACGGAAGTAGGGAAATGTACGCATTTCTGTCTCCTTAGGAAGTTGAATTCTCCTATTTCTGTGGATCGCTGTGTGATGAGTGCGCATCGAGGGTTTCATTTCAATTTCTTTGCACGATGAAACAACCTCTTTCACTCTGAATTGCATCTATAGCTGTTATTAATAGTTCTGACCGGTTATTAATAAGAGGTCGATCCTTGTAATAACATTTTAATGTTACTAAAATTCAAAAATAATTTTATAAGAAACGAAGTGAAATCCATAAAAAAACTTTTATGTTATAAAATAATTAAGGTTTATAATAATAATAATAATAATAATAATAATAATAATAATAATAATAATAATAATAATAATGTCATTATTATTATAATTATTGTTTTTATTATTATTACAACATCAATAATTATTATTTATTTATTTATTAATTTATTTATTTATTATTATTTCAACGTGGCCAGACAAAGAGTGGAGGAGACGTCCCCAAATATTTAAAATGTATCTGTCTTTTCTGAGCCTGTCTGACGCACAATGGATGCAGCAATTTCACCTCCACAGTCTCAGATATCTGCTTCAGGCTGTCCTGGAAGGAGACCCTCGGAGAGCACACTGTTTATCTACAGCATTACAGTACACGCACCAACACAGAAGAGGCACTTCTGTCAACGTGCAAGTAGTGTGTGATCTGTGACGCAAACAGCCACATCACAAACGTGTGTGCAAGCTATCGTTGTTGAGCTCATGACTTCGTTATCCATGCCAATTTGCAAGTGGCGAGCTGCGTTTCAGCGGTATGGCAGTCTGAGAGGCTGGTTGACAACGGGTATCTCCTGAAGCGGTGACGACTGAGACCGCTGCTCAACCCCAGGACCCCTGGCGAAGGTATAAATAAATATAGCCTTGCTTGACACACTTAATTCTCTTCCTTCCTTCCTTCCTTTTTTTGGTTTCAAAATAACCTACATTCGCTATTGCAGACGCACAGGTCCTCTTAAAGGGAATGTTGAATACTTATTGGTGCTAACCTTGCTCCGCTCACTATGCTTTGATTGGCTGGGGGCGCATGATTCGCTATTTGATGAGACGTGAGACCCGACTTCAAAATCACGTTTTCGTGAGCTATCGCAGCGCGCACAAACGCAGTCATTTTTGCCCTAGCGATAGCGGCTGCGCACATATTTGCTAAATAGGGCCCTGTATGCTTTCATACTGTATGTACCCTCACAGCAGTGTACTGCTTCACACAGAGAGTGGGGAGGGGATGGAAGGGGTTACCTTGTCATGTTGCTGATGCTGAATCACTGGGCTCCTTAAAGACTCACTTGAGTAATGAGATTAATCAGCTGCTAGGAACCGGAAGAGCACTGATGGGCCGAATGGCCTTCTCTCGTACGTGCATGTGTCCTTATAATGTCCTTTAGAGCACTTTTAAATGGGCAGCAGTGTGGAGCAGTGGTTAGGGCTCTGGACTCTTGACCGGAGGGTCGTGGGTTCAATCCCAGGTGGGGGACACTGCTGCTGTACCCTTGAGCAAGGTACTTTACCTAGATTGCTCCAGTAAAAACCCAACTGTATAAATGGGTAATTGTATGTAAAAATAATATGATAGCTTGTAACAATTGTAAGTCGCCCTGGATAAGTGCGTCTGCTAAGAAATAAATAATAATAATAATTAAGACCAGATCCAGATCCAGGGAAAACAAATACTTCCCTCTTACTTTGTGTATAGCTGTGGCCAAACACTTTGCATCATCCTATATAATTAACTCATTATGATTCATAAAAATGAAACCTGCTGAATAATGTCACGTTAACATATTGAATTACACACCGCTTTGTAGTTTTCCATATACTGAACGAAAAACTGACAATGGAAAAATGTGACATTTCAAACTCTAACATGAAATACTACTATACCACTATTATGGCTTCTGGTAGACTTTTGCAAGATCATTAAGTAGTTTCTTTGATTGCATGATGTGAAATAAAATAAATATATATGATATAGTTTTTCAATGATGTCTCAATCCTAAAATTCTATAGGTGAAACTTTTGGCCAGAGCTGGATTCAATGCACAGTTTCTATATTTAATCACACAGCCAGAAATAAAAGGAGATTGTGGCACAACTAGACCCCCCACCAACGCTGAAGATAAATATAAAAAAGCTTATCATTTGTAATAGTAGTTCTTTAAAACCAAAAAAATCGCAAATCCTTCAAACTGTTGGACTGGGACTTGAAAGCAGAAGTGAAAAGAGCTTGACAAACAACTTCTGTTTGGAAACAAACTACTGAACAATACAGTGATGGAGTTAAAACTAAAATCGCACAGACAATCCTGAGGGGTCAAATGATCCTTAAAGGAGTGTGCTCACCCCCTCCCCTTATAGGAATGCAAACCCAGGCTTTATAATGTATTTTATTACTGGTGCAAGCAACATTAGCACTGCCCCTCTTTAAAATAATTACTAACAAGGCTTTGAAATCGATTGGATTTCCTCTTGTTAGCACCCGCAGCATTATCACTGGCTAGAGGATTGCTAACCATGGCTTCACAATCCATCATCTTACTTAATAGCTCTTCTGTAAATGTCCCTTCTTCTTATTCTGTTCTGTATATACTGTTTGTGTGAGTCATGCTCATCTACTTTTTCATAGCTCTGATTTTGAATTTGCAACCGTGGGATAGAAATTACTGACGTATCTGAGCACATTATAGATTAGAAAGACATTTCAGATGGCTGGATCACATCAATAGCAGGGTCTAGCGCTGTACATTATAAAGACATTTCAGAGGGCTGGATCACATCAATATCAGGGTCAAGCGCTATATATTATAAAGACATTTCAGAGGGCTGGATCGCATCAATATCAGGGTCTAGCGCTATATATTATAAAGACATTTCAGAGGGCTGAATCGCATCAATATCAGGGTCTAGTGCTAGATATTATAAAGACATTTCAGAGGGCTGGATCGCATCAATATCAGGGTCTAGTGCTAGATATTATAAAGACATTTCAGAGGGCTGGATCGCATCAATATCAGGGTCTGCTAGATATTATAAAGACATTTCAGAGGGCTGGATCGCATCAATATCAGGGTCTGCTAGATATTATAAAGACATTTCAGAGGGCTGGATCGCATCAATATCAGGGTCTGCTAGATATTATAAAGACATTTCAGAGGGCTGGATCGCATCAATATCAGGGTCTGCTAGATATTATAAAGACATTTCAGAGGGCTGGATCGCATCAATATCAGGGTCTGCTAGATATTATAAAGACATTTCAGAGGGCTGGATCGCATCAATATCAGGGTCTAGTGCTAGATATTATAAAGACATTTCAGAGGGCTGGATCGCATCAATATCGGGGTCTAGCGCTATATATTATAAAGACATTTTAGAGGGCTGGATCGCATCAATATCAGGGTCTAGTGCTATATATTATAAAGACATTTCAGATGGCTGAATCGCATCAATATCAGGGTCTGCTAGATATTATAAAGACATTTCAGAGGGCTGGATCGCATCAATATCAGGGTCTGCTAGATATTATAAAGACATTTCAGAGGGCTGGATCGCATCAATATCAGGGTCTAGTGCTATATATTATAAAGACATCTCAGAGGGCTGGATCGCATCAATATCAGGGTCTAGTGCTATATATTATAAAGACATTTCAGAGGGCTGAATCGCATCAATATCAGGGTCTGCTAGATATTATAAAGACATTTCAGAGGGCTGGATCGCATCAATATCAGGGTCTAGCGCTGTATATTATAAAGACATTACAGAGGGCTGGATCGCATCAATATCAGGGTCTAGTGCTGTATATTATAAAGACATTTCAGAGGGCTGGATCGCATCAATATCAGGGTCTAGTGCTATATATTATAAAGACATCTCAGAGGGCTGGATCGCATCAATATCAGGGTCTAGTGCTATATATTATAAAGACATTTCAGATGGCTGAATCGCATCAATATCAGGGTCTAGTGCTATATATTATAAAGACATTTCAGAGGGCTGGATCGCATCAATATCAGGGTCTAGTGTTATATATTATAAAGACATTTCAGAGGGCTGGATCGCATCAATATCAGGGTCTAGTGTTATATATTATAAAGACATTTCAGAGGGCTGGATCGCATCAATATCAGGGTCTAGTGTTATATATTATAAAGACATTTCAGAGGGCTGGATCCCATCAATATCAGGGTCTAGCGCTAGATATTATAAAGACATTTCAGATGGCTGGATCGCATCAATATCAGGGTCTAATATACAGTATTAAAAACAGCATTAATAATTAAAAGGTGAAATAAACACATTGTTTTAAACTGCTTTTCAGTACATACACCGAACACAATTTTATGCCAATATTTCTGGGTGTATTTCTACATACTGTATATATAACAAAGGAAGCGCTGTTGGCGTGTGGGTTTTTTTAAATTTCCTATCTAAGCTGTGCTTCTTCACTGTTGACGCCAACCCATTTGCAGTCTGAGTCACACTGTGCCTGCTGGAGCTGTGATCTTATTACTCAGTGTTCTGAAGACTCATTTCAAGCACGCTGCAAAATATGCAAATGAAATAACTGCCACTCCTAGCTGTAAAACAGTATCAAATAAAATGACTGCAAAACAAGTCTCAATTTAGAACATAAGAAAATACGAGCATGTACACACTCTCATACCTGTGATTGCTGGCAGGGATAGATTTAACCCCATCCCTGCCACCCTTACGTTCCTACACACTACATTTATAAGAATGCCTTGCCAAAGCTCCAACCTCTTCAAAGGGATCATGAGCTATGGAGAATGTAATCTGTATCTGTGGGCCTGCGCAGTGGAACAAGATAAAGCCACACAGTCTAATTAAAGGAGGCGTGAGCGTTTGATTTGAAAGGTCACGGCTGAAACAGGGGCTTTCCCTCGGCCACTACAATACAAACTAGAAACCTCTGACAGAACGGCTGGCATGCATGAAGTCAGATTCCAAGAGTGAAAAAAATCAAAACTTTTTTTTTGACTGACTGAATCATATATGAAGATAGCAAATATGAAGATGCTATCTCAAAACGTGCTGCGACGCAGAAACCTAAATAAAATCACTTCCGCATGGTGACCGCCTTAGGTCAGAGGTCAATGAATAGCTGTTTATATCAAGCTGTAAATATGAAGTCGCTATCTCAAAATAGTTTTTGAGCCATGTAGCAGCATAGAAGTTAACCGGTAACCGTGATTGAACTGGACTGAGAGAATCATAGAACACAGTTGTGTAACGAGCCAATATCTCAATGCCTTATCATCCGGAAACCAACACGCGATCACAGAAACCACCGTAGGTCAAAGTGACGCTAATGAGGTCTTTAAATCCAGCATGTGTTCTGTGCATCATGGTGTACAGCTCTGGACAAAATCACCTAGAGTTTTAGGATTTGAGACATAATTAATTTATCACGTAATCAAAGAAACTACAAAATGATATTGCAAAAGTCTACCGGATGTTATTATTTATTTCTTAGCTGACTTCCTTATCCAGGGTGACTTACAATTGTTACAAGATATCACATTATTTTTACATACAATTACCCATTTATACAGTTGAGTTTTTACTGGAGCAATCTAGGTAAAGTACCTTGCTCAAGGGTACAGCAGCAGTGTCCCCCCACCTGGGATTGAACCCACGACCCTCCGGTCAAGAGTCCAGAGCCCTAACCACTACTCCAATACAGTATTTCACGTTAGATTTCTAAAGGTCAAGTTTTTGTATAGTTTTTTTTTGTTAAGTATATGGAAAACTACAAAGCGGTGTGTAATTCAATATGTTAACTTTATTCAGCAGGTTTCATTCGATTTTATGAAGCAAAATGAGTTAGTTCTATAGGGAGGTGCAAAACATTTGGCCATCGCTGTAGTTGCCTGCTCACACTAAAGTTGAATTATTTCTAACACAGCGGCGCCGAAAATGATTCAGACAGTTATTGCAAGTTTCAATCTCTCTTTATAAAGTAAACAAAGTCGTGAACTACATCCCACGTCACACACTGAGGCGTTCTTGGTTTTTCGAGTCATACTGGTTCAGGATGTTGTCAGGGGCAGGTAGCTAACCTTAGCACATCCTCACCTCTCGTATTTTCTCGCTTCCTTTATTTATGGTGCTGCTGTTTTGTCAGGTCCCTTCCCTATCTCTGTACGCTGTGTGCAACAGCACTGCAACGCTGAGGTAAAACCAAAGGAACAGTTCATTTGATCGGTTGTAATGAATCTCTTCCCTTTTGGCTGATGAGTTAACAAGACCGACAGGAGCAGAGGCCCTGTACCTGCCTCTGCACCACAGAGCTCGCTCTTCATTTGAACAGTAAGGAGTTTGTAAGGCTGGTTTGCTGTTCGTGTCCAGTACTTACCGTTCAATTCAATGGGCTGAGATGCCAAGCCGTTACAGCCTTCACACACAGCTGAGATTTAGAGCATTTTCCAGCACCCTGCATTGCACCAACCATGTGTTTTTTTATTTGGGGAAAAAGGTAGGGGTGTTCCCCGGTGCTCTGAAATGCGTTGCTTCTCAGGGTATAGGATTAACAAAACAACCCTCTGATCAAGTCGTCAATTGTTCATTTTAGATTTTTAAACCGTATTTTGCGATATCAGTTTTTTTTTTTTTTTCAAATTGTAGCTCACAAAATAATTCCTTAAAATCTCACCTGGTGTGCACTTCCATGTGTTATATAGGTAGAACATGTGCAGTTTTGAAAGATGTAAAAACAGATTTAATTTTAAAAGCACCAGGTTAGAGAGTCTCTTTCTTATCTTGCTTCCCCTATTGACTGACGTGCTTCTAGTTTTACCTCAAAAACACTGACGCAAGCGCAAGAAAGAGAGTCAAGCACTCAAGCGTTTCATCAGTGTTATTGAAACTAGAAGAGGCTGAGTCAAGCAGACCAGCGTTTGGGCTCTAGTGCCTTCATCAGTGTTATTGAAACTAGAAGAGACTGAGTCAAGCAGACCAGCGTTTGGGCTCTAGTGCCTTCATCAGTGTTACTGAAACTAGAAGAGACCGAGTCAAGCAGACCAGCGTTTGGGCTCTAGTGCCTTCATCAGTGTTATTGAAACTAGAAGAGACTGAGTCAAGCAGACCAGCGTTTGGGCTCAGTGCCTTCATCAGGGTTATTGAAACTAGAAGAGGCTGAGTCAAGCAGACCAGCGTTTGGGCTCTAGTGTCTTCATCAGTGTTATTGAAACTAGAAGAGACCGGAGTCAAGCAAATAACCTGCCCTCAAGAGAGACAGAGTGGGCTAATTCACTTGCCTCTCATTCCTGCCCTTTCACCTTTCACTGGAGGCCTGGGTTCTCATTTGAAGGTTAGGTGGCACACACAGACAGACAGTGTGTGAATTTTTCTAGTTTTTATGGTTTGGCAGAGTCTCTGTTTATCAAAATTGCAGAATGAGATCAAACCAGCATGACAGAAGGTAACCACAGCGCTTCCTTTTTGTAGCTGTACAAACACCGTGTCGAAAGACATGTTGCAGCAGCAGCAGCTTGGGTTTTATTTTGACTTAGGGTGCCAGTGTTGCATTTTATTTTCAAAGAACAGTTTTACAAGCTGGTGTTTTTTTTTTTTTTTACCAGTTTAAGTTTACCTACAAAGCACGCACAAAAATGAAATATTTACTCTATCACCATTAACAGGGATGGAAATAAGACTCAAGACATACAATAAGAGAAAAAAAAAAAAAAAGATTGAAAGAGTAGCATTAATAATTACATATTATAAAATTATTACCCAACATTTCAAAAATAGTTTGGAAGCATTTGTGTATAGACCAGAATTTAGAACTTATTTCCAGTAGTGGCTTCTAGAAGAGATGAAAATTTAGCTGGCATTCTAGTCCACAGAAAACAAAACTGATCACACGTATTAAAAGAGATCTTCAGATACATGTTAATGTGAAGTGTGACACACTTACAAACACCTTCATGTATATCCTTCACAGAAAACTACAAAACCAAGCAGATTATGAAACGGATATTTGTCCAGAAGAATTTATTTCGCATACAAATTAGACATTATCACATTACACTGAATAACACAAAGGTTAAGCTGTATTGTTTTACCTTGTCTACCAACCTTAAAATTACATTTCATACTCCTGTCAAACATGTAATACATTCTTAACAACATAGGTTCCAATATTCAAATATTATCCCTTGCACAAGAGAACAACATGCAGTGCAGGATTGATAATTATGTTGTCTGGAAAACAATTAGACAGATCATCATTCTTTTGCAGTGGTTTTCAAAGCTTCAAAGTGGTTTGCCGTTTCTCTTTTGTCAATTCTGTACAGTTGGTAAAAGTTTGCCCCTTTGCTGCAGATCACCCATCACTAAACACATTTCAAATCTTTGGAAACTGTGTCACCAAAATCTACGAGTTTAGAAGGTTTATTTTATTAACAGGAGGAGAACAGCTAACACCCTGACAAAACTATTCACAATTATCCCCGTTTACACTCGCATACAAGAGTGATAAGTCGTTAACCTGCTGTGAAACAATTTACTTACAATTTTGCTACTCATCTTTCATTAGAATTTCTCAATTTTGAAAATGAAAAAAGTAAATTCAAATGTGGCCTCATTGCTGTGACCCACTGACCAGGAGTGTTGAAAATCAGACCATCTCCACTCACCGAATTAAAAGGTTGTTATCTGGCGATTGAGCCCTGAAGGAGACAGCCCAGCCTGGAGAGCCTCCGACCAGTGGGGGGCGCTGTAGTGCAATGATGGTGTACTTCCATTCCCCAGATTCTCACATTGACTGGCGACGTCTATTTATCCTGCTACAGGCCATGCTTTCCTATCCTCTTACCCCTATAAACGTTTATCGTGGTAATTTAGCAGATTTCCTGCGCTTCCCCCATTTACCAGTTTTTTGGTTTTTGTTTGTCACTTGTTAAAATCTGTAAGTTTTTACAGGACGTTTCTGCTGATTCAGACTGGAATTTCCTCTATTGCATTCAAATTGCTGTTTTGCTACTTTCCTATGCTTTACCATACCTCTCTGTGCGTCACCATGCTTTCACTTGTTTTATTAGTTTGCTATGATTTTACTATGGGAAAGTTTTAGAAGGGCTAGTTTACCATGGTTTGTTTTTTAAATATGCTTTACCATGCCTTGCTATTCCTTACAATGCTTCCCCTGTGATTTATTACACTTTGCTATGCTTTTACTATGGGGCACTTTTATAAAGGACAACGCCCCCTACCCCTCTCCCCCCCCCAGTTTCCTATGCAAACCTCAGACAAGGTCAGATTCCCTGAAACACAATGGGAATTAGCTGGCAGAAATAAAAGCAGCCTGGAAAACAGCAAGAGTTTCACAAAGGCAGAAAAAGGTTTTAAACCTGTGGTTATCACACCTTTTAAAATAAGCAGCTAGGCACAAGTCAACTGGTAGCACAAACCGTACAGTTATAGCCACAGTATTATCCTCGCAGCAGATTAGTTTAGCAACTCGTATGTAATCTATTTACAGAACCAGAGGTCTGCTTTATAAAAGGGAACATGTTCAAATAGAGGCTAGCAAACACTGCAGGGTTAGATCTCTACAAACTGAAGAAGCCGATGCACATTTTCAAGGACGTGAAAACTGCTTTGAATTTAGCTTCCTAAAATGTTAATTCAGGTCCATATTTCTAATACAAAAGATGAACTGCTTTGGCTGTAGATCAGAAGCCTGAAGCATTTCAGGGAGTTTGAACAAGTGCATCGTTTCTTAAATCAAGCGCAGAGTTCTTAAAAATAAGTGTTCGTGGCAACATCACTGAAAAAAAGACACCGAATGCATTTATTTTCTGTGGGTGTTGAGTTCAGCCTGATGGAGAGCTATGTGAGTGAAGGGGATCTCTTTGCTCTAGAAGCCCAGGGGGTGAGTGGTGTGGGTGAAGGGGATCTCTTTGCTCTAGAAGCCCAAGGGGTGAGTGGTGTGGGTGAAGGGGATCTCTCTGCTCTAGAAGCCCAGGGGGTGGGGGGACACGACGCCCCCGTTCTCCACCACGGCAGTGGAGATGGCGCGCAGGTTCTTGAAGAGCCTCTTGGAGGAGCTCGACTGGAGAGCCTTCATGTCATTCATGATCCTGTCGTGAGCCTGAGGAGAGAGAAGAGCTGTCATCTACAGCAGGGGCAGCCCAGCATCATTCAGCAGCTTCCATTTGACTTCTCCAAGCTAAACTAGTTCATTATTTTGGCCACAGCTATTTGAAAAGGCTGGAAAATCTGTAGTTTTAAAGCTGAAGCAAGTACAGAACGCAACAAAACAAATGTGTGTATAAACATGGTTTTATGTTTGACCCCTATGTAGAGAAGCAGTTAACTTTAAAAGAATAACCAAGAGATTTTTTATATATATAAAAGCTGGCTCTTTGAGCTAAAATATATGATTTTTTATATATATATATATATATATATAAGCTGGCTCTTTGAGCTAAAATAAATAAATAAATAAATAAATAAATAAATAAATAAATAAATAAATAATATATATAAATATTATATATATATATATATATATATGGGCAGCAGTGTAGAGTAGTGGTTAGGGCTCTGGACTCTTGACCGGAGGGTCGTGGGTTCAATCCCAGGTGGGGGACACTGCTGCTGTACCCTTGAACAAGGTACTTTACCTAGATTGCTCCAGTAGAAACCCAGCTGTATAAATGGGTAGTTGTATGTAAAAAAATAATGTGATATCTTGTAACAACTGTAAGTCAACCTGGATAAGGGCGCCTGCTAAAAAATATAATAATAATAATAATAATAATAATAATAATAAATAAATTGACAAGCAAATCTATGAAAAGTTCCTGATGTGAGATAATGGCGCATCACCACAGGATCTTCTCGTTCTCTAGCTAGTTTATTCTATCCTTTACAATGGCCCTTCTTACCTCCAGACACCAGGTCTCACACAGAACCTTCTCATGCTGGGCGGAGGAGTGCCCTTGACTCAGAGACCTGGACGCTCTGCGGGGTGAGGAACACAGTTACCCATCGCTGTGAAAACACTCCACAGCGCTCAATTAGAAATAGTGAAAGAAACTTCAATTCAACGAGCAACGCTTCGACTGGAAGTATTTTACAGCGTCTTGAAGACGGAAAAGACTTTGCCGAAACGTCCGTCATTGAATTTATTCGGTTTCTTTTTAGTATTTCTGAAAAAACTAAAGTCAAAAAGTACTGCCGTCAAATATTCATAATGAGTTCTCAATACATAATCATAAACCAGCAGATACGGTAGACCAAGTTTAATCTCAAATCCCATTTACACCAGCGAAACAAGCACAGCAGTGTGCACATGTATTAGGAGCACCTCAAGATGCGTCATTGATATCCTTTATATACCTGCCTGCATGAAAACACATCCGGGTGTGAGAATTTCAATTTTCGGTCAGTAAATCAGTGATATAGAAACAACAGGCACTCGTGTGTGAAAACGTTAGACCGCTTTGTGCTTTAATTAGACATCTTAAACAACTTCTAAAAAAGTATTTTTTTGTGGCTGTGTGCTCATTTTCTCTTACTGTTTTAAATTAATTGCTTGTGTGGCTTATTAAAGTCATCAATTAAATCAGACAATCACTAATTTGCTTGACAATTCTCCAAGATTTCCAGTTTCAGCGGTCTGATGAACAAATCAAAAACTACAGAAGCAACGGGTTGTTCTAATATATTTGCACACTGCTGAACATCAGTAACATACACCGCTCACCTGTAAATTCAAAGTCAGAGCCATCAGTGTGATGTTGGCCGGCTATTACATAGATCAACAGAACAGAAATTGGAATAACTGTATAAGGTTGCAGACTGACGGAGGCAGACAGAGAGTCCCCTCCATTGATCCTCCACGGCTCCCAATTGCTTGTGCTGAATAATGTGCATGCCGTCCCCATTCAATATGCAGCGCTCAGCCTACCTGGACAGCACGACCACCATGGCGTAGAGATCGATCGCACTGTCGGACACTCTCTTCAGTACAAACTGCTCATCTGAGGAGAGACGAGGCAGGAGGATTGAATCAAGGAGCATGGGGTCAGACCGGGAAATAAATACAGCCTTCGTAAAAAAATCATAGTCACCGACATTTCGTTGAACTGGGGGTCATTTTTGCAACACTTGCCTTTTCAGATGGGTTTGGATCGAGAGCAATTTTCAACTGTACCAGAACTGCTCTGCTTCAACACCAGTTAGACCATTATAATGATCCAAATTAAACCCTAGCCCCAACGCTACACTGGAGACAGCGAACTGGGTTTACCCAGACCCACTTAATGGTTTATTTAAGAGTGGTTTTAAAATTTAAGAAATCAGCTCTGGGGGTTGCTGTGATGTGATGTCAGACTCACCCACAATGCATTGCCCCAGGCAGCTCTGGCATTGCTGTGATGTCATGACTCGCCCACAATGCATTGCAGACTCACCCACAATCTTCTTGCCGTGTTTCAGCAGCTGATCCTCAACGACGCCACCAAACTGTTCAATAGCTTTCACCAGCTGCAAAACAGAGAGGAGCCAGCGATCATGCATGCAGGCACACACACAGAGACACGTCAACCAAGGTAAAGATCCATGTTCTTCCTGCCATTAAAAACGCTCAATACTGCTTTATGTAGAAATACGTAATAAATTCACAGACAAACGTTTCGACTGGAGGACTAGACCGTGACACTGAGAAAGCCTTCTAGTTGTTTCTGATTGACGATATTCCCTCTTATTAGCGCTCACAATGTTACAACTGGCTCATCTTCAAAGCAGGGTGGGACGAGTGACATTTTCAACCTCCGATTATCAAGTAGAGATGTTCTGATAATCATGATCATCTTAAATCTGGTTATGAAACTCACAGGAGACTGTACTTTTTAGTCTCTCCCACACAGCTCTATTTAAAGAAATGCCGCACTACACAGTCCCCACTATAGAAGGGAAGGCAGACTATCAAATGTTTCCGATGCCTAGTTTAATTACATGGCACTAAGCAAGCCGTTATAGACAAAGCATTGTTCTCTTTAAATGACTGTCAGAAGCATCAATCATATTCCAGTACAAAAGCTAATTTATAAATCACTAATAGATTGTTCCAACTCTATTTTTAAAAGGAGGGCGAGCCCAGGTTTTCAAATCCATGTTCTTCCCTATTAGCACTAGCGATATCATCAACGCCCCCTTTAAATGAGGGCCAAGGCTTTGCAGCCAATTCCCTTTCAGAATTGGGCCCTGAATGATATTACACAGGCACACACTTTATAAGAGAGTTTAGCCGTGTTTAAATGCAGTTATTATTTGTTTATTTAGCAGACGTCTATCCAAGGTGACTTACAGAGACTAGGGTGTGTGAACTATGCATCAGCTGCAGAGTCACTTACAATTACGTCTCACTTGAAAGACGGAGCAGAAGGAGGTTCAGTGACTTGCTCAGGGTCACACAGTGAGTCAGCCAGGATTTGAACCGAGGACCTCCTGGTTACAAGCCCTTTTCTTGAACCACTGGACCACTCAGCCTCCTATGTTGCTTCATGTTTGGAGGAACAGAGCACGGTTCTGGCTTGATATTAGAGTTAGAGACGCACTCACCAGCTCCCCACTCTCTGCCAGTTCAGGATGCACAGTCCCATGCAGACTCAGCCCTGAGCTCAGACCAGCCTTCCTGCAAGCCGCAAACACACAGTGAGAAGGGGCACAGTTTCAATAACACTGATGAAGGCACTAGAGCCCAAACGCTTGTCTGCTTGACTTGAACTTAATCTCAAAGACCTCAAGACGTTACTTTGTGATTTGGAAGTTTATCGGGTGTTTTTATCTTGCTGAAGAATCATGTGTTCTGTATTTCCTCCAGAACTGCAAAGCCACAAAGCTGTTACCTTACAATGTCACAGTTCAAGAACCACAGCAAGGCACAAACACAGGCGATTCTAAAAATGAAATGAATCTAAATCTTTCCTTCCTCCCCACCCACTCATCAACAGATGTCAAGCTCTCAAAAACAGGTCATAGTCTCAATGCAGAATTGACATGTCAGCAGATTTTAAATTTACATAACATTTATACGGGTGAAAACTGTAATAGACATTTTCTTTATATTTTAAAATTTCAGTGTTGGTAAAGAACATGTTCCGTAAATTTTGAATGACCTGGAAATCAAAAGTAAACCAAAAAATAATCATCATCATCATCTCAGGAGTAAAATAAACTCAGGTCACCTAGTTAATCACTCTCCTGTACAGTAGAGTGGATGTTACTCATTTCTGCCTTGGTTTCCTTTCTGAAGAGTCACTTACAATACTGCTATATGATTGAATACAGAGAGGCGCACAATACTCAGATCAAACTTTTAGAAAAAAAAAATCAATGCCAGCATCTGGAATAATATATATGAAGTGGGGACAGCTGATCTAATTTTTTAAAACCTGTTTTTTTCTGTACATTTAACAGCCCCTACCTCTTGGCCCGCTTGGAGATCTCTCCAGCCAGGAAGCCTGCATTTCCGATGGGGTTCTTCAGAGCGTGCTGCAGCCCCTTCAGCTGCTTCCCTGCGTTCTGGAATCAAAGGAACCAGCGATGAAGAACACAAGCAGCTCACAGCATCGATAAGCTGGCTTTCCCAGTCAAAAACAATTTTTATTTATTTATTTATTTTTAATTTAGTCGTCGCCAATTATTTTAACCTGATTTTCACCCCAATTTAGCATGCCCAATTATTATCTGTATCCCCGGCTCACCACTCACAACCCCCGCGCCGACTCGGGAAACGGAGGCTGGAACACGCGTCCTCCGAAACGTGCTCCTGCCAAGCCGTCATTTTTCGCACTGCAGATCCACAGCAATGCCACCAGACCTATAGTGCCGGAGGACAACACAGATCTGGCGGCTCCGCTGCAGAGCCACAGGCGCCCTATCGGCCACAGGGGTCGCTGATGCGCGGTGAGCCGTGGATTCCCCTGCCGACCTAAGCCCTCCCTACCCGGGCAGCGCTCAGCCAATTGTGCGCCGCCCCCTAGGAACTCCCGGTCACGGTCAGCTGTGACATAGCCTGGATTCGAACCTGCGATCTCCAGGCTATAGGTCACATCCTGCGCGGAGCGCCTTTACTGGATGCGCCACTCGGGAGCCCCCTCAAAAACAATTTTAAAGAAATGGAGACCACCCGGCTAGAAGAGAGGAGGTACCTGGAATCCATTGAGAGCGACAAAGAGTCTCAAGATGTCGTTGGTTCCTTCGAAGATGCGGAAGATCCTGAGGTCTCTCATCACTCTCTCCACGCCAGCGTCCTGCGAGAGGAGAGATGAAGGGAGGGGAGCGGTCGATACAATTTAAAAGCGTTCCAGTTTTGTAATACAGCGGTGTTACTAAACAGTACGTTGACAAACAGAGCAACAGTCACTATCAAATACAGGATTTATGAAAAAAAATCAGAAGTGGTGACTAGTCGACCATCAAACTGGTAGTAGAGTTAGAGTAGCGTGCAAATTTATCATTACACCAAGATTAGTCATTTATATCCTTTATATACCTACCTGCATTGTGAGAATTTCAATTTCCAGTCAGTAATCAGTGATATAGAAACAGGCACTCGTGTGTGACAATGTGAGACCGCTTTGTGCTTTAATTAGACATCTAAACAACTTCTAAAAAGTCTCGTTCATTTTACCACTTGTGGCTCTGTGTTCCTTTTCTCTGTGTGGCCTATTAAAGTCAATGATTAAATTAGACAATTGCTAAATTTGCCTGCCAATTCTCCATGATGTTCAGTTCCAGCGGTTTGATATCATACGCACAACAAATCAAAACAGAAGCAATGGGGGGTTCTAATACATTTGGACACTGCTGTATAAAATTCACAGTTCAAACAGAATCAGATTTAGCTGTAGCTGTTCAAGAAGCACAGGGGGACCCTCAGTGTTCTCTTTGCAGGAGCTGTGCTGCCCCCGCAGTTCCATTTCCTGCAGGCAGGGAGCGGTAATGACTGATCATTGTTCCATTGCCCAGCCTGGAGTGTCTCAATAGCCCACACACCTCCTTACAGCTGTGCACTTCTGCAGCACTGATGCTGGGACTGCTAACAACATGATTGCTACTTCATTCAAGAAAACACGCGATCGTGCTGAAATCATAAACATCAAAACAAAACTAAATCACTTCAAGGACTTGTGTTTTTAAGTTTGCTGTGGATTTTGTTTCTTTAGGACTTGTAAACAGGTTTGTAAGCCAGTTGTCCCTCTTAAAATAAAGCGCGACACAAATGCATTGGCTTCTAGAAATCATCCCCAAAAGTGATGGTAGCTAAAAATACTTCCATGCAATGCAAACCGATTCACTATACAATAATTCCATGCATTTCCCATGCAATGCAAACCTATTCACTATATAGAGGTCTAGTATTTTTTTTTTTTTTTTAGGAAACATAAAATTACGATTTTTAAATAAAGCTGGCGCTGCACTGTTAAAGAAATCTGTGGCAGACAGAAAGATGCTTTGACCCTGAAGACACTACTGAGGTGACCTAGGAAGTGCAGGTGTTATAGATTTCCTGAAAACCAGGCAAGCAAACTGAGAACTTCTTTTAACCTAGAGTAGCAGCAGAAGTGTTAAAATGAAACACCCGTTTGCTATGACGTGAGCAGGATTAAGAGGACAGGTATTTAAGACACTGTATAATGAACCGCAGTGCATGGCAAGTAAGATTTTTAATATCGTGCTTTCTGTATTAATATCGCTGCCTCCCTCCGCGTGGTCCTGCACTGATCCACACAGCCAGTTGCTGTCAAAGCCTCACCTTCATGAACCCCATTCCTCCCATGATCTGAATACACTCGTCTGTCACTGTCCAGGCTGCCTCCTGCAGGGAAACACAATCAAACAGGGTCAGAGACAGGACCCAGCTGTCTCTGTATCTTAAGAAAGTTTACAAACGAGAGGAGGCCATTCGGCCCATCTTGCTCGTTTGGTTGTTAGTAGCTTATTGATCCCAGAATCTCATCAAGCAGCTTCTTGAAGGATCCCAGGGTGTCAGCTTCAACAACATTACTGGGAAGTTGGTTCCAGACCCTCACAATTCTCTGTGTAAAAAAATGCCTCCTATTTTCTGTTCTGAATGCCCCTTTATCTAATCTCCATTTGTGGCCCCTGGTCCTTGTTTCTTTTTTCAGGTCAAAAAAGTCCCCTGGGTCGACATTGTGTATACCTTTTAGGATTTTCAATGTTTGAATCAGATCACCACGTAGTCTTCTTTGTTCAAGACTGAATAGATTCAATTCTTAAGGCATGTCTGCATACGACATGCCTTTTAAACCCGGGATAATTCTGGTTGCTCTTCTTTGCACTCTTTCTAGAGCAGCAATATCCTTTTTGTAACAAGGTGACCAGAACTGAACACAATATTCTAGGTGAGGTCTTACTAATGCATTGTGAAGTTTTAACATTACTTCCCTTGATTTAAATTCAACACTTCTCACAATATATCCGATTTCACTCAATCAGATTGATCATTGATGCAATCAAACCAGGGGAATTATCTAGCGCTGTAAAACGGGCTGAAAAAAATATCCAGGTTTTATCAGGGGATAGGACTGATCAAATCAACCTTTATTTTTTTTCTAGTTTCACCTCAATAACACTGATGAAGGCACTAGAGCCCAAATGCTTGTCTGTTCGACTCAAAAGCCTCAAAATTAAAGAGAGAATGGATTGAAAAGAGAACTTGCTGCTGGGAAACACAGTGAAGACGAGAATCGAAACTGATCTGCTGGGAAATAGCTGGTCAAAACAGAGCCTGGTTTGTGTGAGCGACGTCTTTTGAACCTGATGAAAGAGCGCATTTGATCAGGGTTCAGTGCTATGGATGTGGTTATTTATCAATATTAGCATCATGACATCTCTGTCTTGTGGTAAGCAGTTCCCGAAAATACACTGCTTCTTATTTTTGACCTAATTAATGCTGTGACTTTTTCTCATCTTTGGTTTTCAATCAGTAAGCGTTTTCAGTTGAAGACAGTGTGGGCAGGACTTTCCCTTGTATTTAAGTATAACAGCCCAGGAAAAAGCAGATTTAAAAGTTTTACCCAATAAAGCCTGCTTTTAATGGGGTTAATAAAATTAGGGTTAAATATATATTCTTCATGAATGTTTATGTAGCTAGTATATAAAAGGATGTATTATTAACTGATCTGGATCCTTTTCGTAAATTGTTATTGAAACGAGAAAGCTAGTGCCTTCATCAGTGTTATTGAGGTGAAACTAGGAGAGACCGATTGGAATGGCGGTTCTTGTGACCCCCCTGCCCTGCACTCTCCACCCCATGGCTCTGTGGTTGAGTGAAGGGGGCGTGTCGTTGCGGTAAGGGGGCGTGTCATCGTGGGAAGGGGGCGTGTCATCGCGGGAAGGGGGCGTGTTACTCACAGAAGCAAAGATCTTGCTGATCGCTGCCTCAATCTGGAACTCTGAAGCACCCATGTCCATGTTGGCACTGATCATGTAGGCCATTGACTAGAGAGAGAGAGAGAGAGAGAGAGAGAGAGGGAGGGAGGAGAGGGGGAGAGAGACACAGACAGAGAGGGAGGAGAGAGGAAAAGGGAGAGGGAGGAGAGAGAGACAGACAGACAGACAGAGAGGGAGGAGAGAGACAGAGAGGGAGGAGAGAGAGACAGACAGACAGACAGAGAGAGGGAGGAGAGAGACAGACAGAGAGAGAGAGAGACAGAGAGGGAGGAGAGAGGAAAAGGGAGAGGGAGGAGAGAGACAGAGAGAGAGGAGAGAGACAGACAGACAGAGAGAGAGGGAGGAGAGAGACAGACAGAGAGAGAGAGAGAGAGAGACAGAGAGAGAGAGAGAGAGAGAGAGAGAGAGAGAGAGAGAGAGAGAGAGAGAGAGAGAGAGAGAGAGAGAGAGAGAGAGAGAGAGAGAGAGAAAGGGGGAGAGAGATGTATTGGTTATTGGCTGGATGACTTTTACAAATCAAAGTTTACATTATTTTTCATTTTACTTTAGATTATGGGGTATGTGTTAAGAAATAATTTTGAAAAAATTCTAGTACCCCATTTGCTAAACAATAAACTGAGCTGTAAAGAACTGCAAAATTAGCATC
This sequence comes from Acipenser ruthenus, assembly GCF_902713425.1. Taxonomy (NCBI): domain Eukaryota; kingdom Metazoa; phylum Chordata; class Actinopteri; order Acipenseriformes; family Acipenseridae; genus Acipenser; species Acipenser ruthenus. The sequence goes on from NC_081238.1 coordinate 1,312,450, forward strand.
AACAAATCATGACCATGTTATCCTGACCTCTAAAACCTGTGCAATGAACGGGAGGCGATTTTACAGTATTGATAATTTGTATCCGCTAATCAATAACTGAAACATCATTATCCAGCCCTAGCTGTGGAATACAGGAGAGATGAAACATCCCCGGGGTTTTGAAAGCAGCCCAGCCCGCTCCCTACCTCCGTGACGTACTGCATCATTGCCATGCGAGCCACCTTCTCCTGAATGACTCCGAAATTGTGGATCTTGTTGCCGAACTGAGTCCTGTTGGCTGCATGATCCACCTGAAACAGAAACGTTTTTTTTTCACATTTCAAAACGTAGTGTCTCTTGAATGACACCAAGCTCCGTTTCACTTGTTACCTAAAGCTAACTTTTAAAACTAGGTTAAGAGAGGATACACAGTGAGCATTCAGAGTCCAGGAGTTACTCAACGAATCAGGGTGAAATCAACACAGCGCTCTGTGAACATTCATGGAGTGTTTTGAGTAACAAATACAATGTATGTTTAAAGCTGTTTTTAGCAGCCGATATCAGAGAACGGCTTTCCTTTGATCAAGCGGACAGTATTAAAAGTAAATTCTCATTTTGTAATACACAACATTTCATATTTTACTATTTTTGTTTGCTTTTGCCAATTTGCTTAAAAAATTCTTTACAGCTCTGGCCAAATGTTTTGCACCCCCCTATAGAATGAACTAATTTTGCTTCATAAAGTCGAATGAAACCTGCTGGATAATGTTAAACTGCTTTGTAGTTTTCCCATATACTTAATTTAAAATGTGACATTTCCAAATCTAACATGAAATACTACTGTACTACTATTATGGTTTCCGGTAGACACTTTTGCGAGATCATTTTGTAGTTTCTTTGAATAAAATATCTAAATTATGTTCATATAGTTTATTTTTATGTATTAATGTCTCAATCCTAAAATTCTAGTGGATGCTATACACCTACACTATTGCTAGCAATACAAAAGGAAATTTGATCCAAAGCGGTAGATGGCCCAGGTTCTTACTCCTATGAAGACTGATCGAGCTGTTGCAAATATCTACTGCTGGCAACTGAAGTCGGTATTGAAATCACCTTGACACAAACTAAAAAACAGCACGAGTAACTGAAGAAAAAGAAAGAAAGAAAGGAAGAAAAGAGTGTGGAGTAGTGGGGCTCTGGACTCTTGACTGGAGGGTCGTGGGTTCAATCCCAGGTGGGGGACACTGCTGCTGTTCCCTTGAGCAAGGTACTTTACCTAGATCGCTCCAGTAAAAACCCAACTGTATAAATGGGGAATTGTATGTAAAAATAATGTGATATCTTGTAGCAATTGTAAGTCGCCCTGGATAAGGGCGTCTGCTAAGAAATAAATAAAAAGAAAGGAGAAAGAACGAACAAACAAAAACATTCAAAGCTAAAATACTCTGAAGTGTCAGGTTTAAGTAACACGGGGTATATTTGCTAGGCAGCCCCACTTCTGCAATTTTGCTAATTGTTCCTACTTTGAATCCTTTTTTAATGAGCCATCTTTAAACCACTTCTGTATGTTTGACATTACAGGATGAGATAAAGACGGTGCTGATCTTAAAAAAAATGAATGCAAACTTGGGAAAATGACTTAAGAAAATGTGCAATACTAATTAAGATTCAACACAAGACAAGTTCTGCAAATGCACCCACTATGGGAGATCCATTACAGGTGAAACAACTCCCAGATGAAATATTTGTTTGTCACTTGAAGACTAAATTTTACTTCCACTTTTAAAAAAAACTGTCAAAAGTCACAGTGCATTTCAAACACCCTCAGTAAGTGCATGATCCGAGACCACAGGATATCAACACACAGCATACAAACACACAGACACACGCTGACACAGCGGTATTCTGATACAAACAATGGGCTGCACCCTCTTACGAAAGACCCTTGTTTATGTTGCCTTTATATCTGAAAACAGAACCCACAGGGGCGTCCAATTTAAAAGGCGGTTTGGAGGTTCTTCTAAAAATATGAGCGTTTCTTTAAAACATCCTGTCACGTGGGCGTTAGTTCTGCGTGGTTTGGAGCGAGCGGCTGAGCGTGGCTCTGTACAAAGCATAGCTGGGAAACTCCCCTCCTCGCTCTGAGCGCGTGCGACCACAGGAACGAGCCACGGCTTCCCAGAACACGAGGCGTCGACAGCTCAGTGCGAAACGAAAGCAGCAGCCAGCAGACCCGGGGTCGACCATCGTGGTAAACGCGTAGTTTGTAATGGCTATTGCAACGTTATTCTAGTTTAGCATTGGTACACCTTCTAATTGGATCGTCAGTCAATTACAGTTGAATTCCACACCTTTCCAAGCTGAATCGTTCACAGTTCCACGCTGTGTTTTTTATATTGAGCTTCTCGTATTTTCAAATCACTTTCAGTGACCCCCTCTGTTTAAAAAACAAAACAAAAACACGTTTTCTAGTATGTTTGTACCTGTGATCACTGCTGGGTAGAATAAACAGAGTCTACATGTTCATGTGTGTAAGTGTTTATCTTTTTTAGTGTCATTGTGATTATACAATTACTGCAGCATGATTGTAAATGTAATTTCAGCAAACCATTCTGTTTTAATTATAACTCTAATTGTCCCCAGGTCTGGCAGCCAGCAGTCTGGGGGCATTGGTTTTGTACCAGGAGGTAGAAGAGGGTGTTAGCTTTTGTGTTTTGACATGTGGGAGAAACTGAATTAAATTGTTTGGAAATGATCACAGGGACACTGCACAGGGTTTGCGTATTATCAAAATGATCTTTGTGTCAAAAAAGCTTTGTTTTAATGTTTAAGTAATAGGAAACAACCGTGCATCGGTAAATTATTCAAAAGGTGTGTTGTTTTGTAACGATTATAATGGTGCGAATTGATCGTAAAGCTTAGTAAGCCTGCACGGTTGAGGTTTCACGGCTGCAGGGTTGAGATCCTGACTGTGGGCTCACTGCCCCTCCCCCAGAGTCTCACCGCCTTGCTGATGACGCCCTTCATGGTGCCGGACAGCGCCGCTGCCATGCCGAAGCGCCCGTTGTTCAGGATGTTCATGGCGACCTTGAAGCCACCGCCCACCTCTCCCAGCACGTTCTCCAGCGGCACGCGCACCGCGTCGAAGTGCACCTCTGCCGTGTTCGAAGCCTTGATACCCATCTTCTTCTCAGGGGGGCCGCTGGGGTGGGAAGAGAAAGAGAGAGAGGCCCTTTCAATGCTGAAACGCTGGTCTGCTTAACTCAAGTTTCTTCTAGTTTCAATAACCCTGATGAAGGCACTAGAGCCCAAAACACTGGTCTGCTTGACTCAGTCTCTTCTAGTTTCAATAACCCTAATGAAGGCACTAGAGCCCAAACGCTGGTCTGCTTGACTCAGTTAAGTTTTAATAACACTGATGAAGGCACTAGAGCCCAAACGCTGGTCTGCTTGACTCAAGTCTCTTCTAGTTTCAGTAACACTGATGAAGGCACTAGAGCCCAAAACGCTGGTCTGCTTGACTCAAAAGATGCGCCTGCTTTTAAAAATCCCTATATTCTGATCCGATATGGGCCAGCGTGCCTTTATAAATCATTGCCTTCGAAACATAAAAGCAGCCTCTTCACAAAACCTTTTTAAAATTGCTCAGATATTTATTTTAAAACAGACCAGGGCTGCAAATCCTGTAAATATTAACTACGACCAGGATAATGGGCAGGTAAATTGGAAAAGTTTCACTTTATGCTTTTATTTCGTATTCCTGTTTGGAGGATTGTTTTAACTGCTTGTGCCCTGTTTGAATGATTGGTCTCTTTTTGCGATTGATTTTATGATGTGATCTCTTGCCAGGACCTTCTTGTAAATGAAACTTAGATCTAGAGCTATCAGTGTGATGAAACATCGATGACTATGATGTACAGAATAAGAAATCAGCAATGAAAGGGTTAATCACAATTTGATAACTGGTTCTCGGAGTACAAGCAGCAATGCAAGACGGACGGATGTAAAGATAGACAGACAGACATCCCCCTGTATCTGCTTAATAAGGTGAATATCAAGTTGTATGGCAACTGGATAAGCACTTCTCCAGATATATGGGGGGGAAAAAGGGGACAGGACAAAAATGCACTTCAATTATTTCATGTAGCCAGTGCTTTGGATATTGAAGAGGACGGCTCTCTATTATTTCATGTAGCCAGTGCTTTGGATATTGAAGAGGACGGCTCTCTATTATTTCCTGTAGGCAGTGCTTTGGATATTGAAGAGGACGGCTCTCTATTATTTCATGTAGGCAGTGCTTTGGATATTGAAGAGGACGGCTCTCTATTATTTCATGTAGCCAGTGCTTTGGATATTGAAGAGGACGGCTCTCTATTATTTCATGTAGCCAGTGCTTTGGATATTGAAGAGGACGGCTCTCTATTATTTCATGTAGCCAGTGCTTTGGATATTGAAGAGGACGGCTCTTTCTATATGTGTGGTTGGAAGAAACCGTGCCGTGTCTGAGCTGAAACATAACAAGACAAGTCCGGTTTCATGGCTATAGTTACATCAGTATAACTGCATGGTTGAGGGTGTGGGCTGTGCCTGTTTCTACCCCCACCCCGAGTTGTAGAATGACTCACTGGGTGACCCCTCCGAAGCCCCGCTCCACGATGAATGCTGTGATCTTGTCCTTCACCTCTCCCGTGGTCTTGTCTTTGATGGGGGTTTTTGCGAACACAGTGAAGATCTCAGCCAGGCCTCCATTACTGCAGAGAGAGAGAGAGAGAGAGAGAGAGAGAGCAATGAGGCAGTGAAGACTGCAGAGTCCACTCCCCTGTATTTTCTTCTGTTGTTAAAACGTTTGATATGTTAATGACAACTGTGGATTCTTCAAAAGAAACCACTTTAGTCAATTGCAGCTTTTCCTATGTGAAAGGGAATCTTAATTTGAAATCCTGTGCATGACAAACATATGTTAAGCTATACGGAAGAGCGCAGGATTAAATTAAAACAACATCTGGAGCCCTTTACTCTTTAGTTCCTCTTGCAGCTGTTTATTTTACTGCTGCACTATCAGTTGGCAAAACAAAGAATTACAGGCACAATGCTGTCCTGAATCGCTAGGCAGTTTCAGACAGCAACAGCTTGAACCGCCTCTTACAATGTACTGTTGGATTGATTTTACAAAGGCAGTTCAAATCTAATTTTGGATTAATAAACTGCCCTTTAAATAAAACACCGAAACAATTAAATGTTGTGCCTTTTATATTAGTTAATTTAACAACAGTTTAAATGTCAATATTCCCCCCACCCCAAGTGCAAGGCCCTAGAATTTATCAGGGGTTATTAAAAAAAACACAAAAGGGGGAAATCTGTGTGCGAGGAAAAAAAAAAAAAGGTTTTCCACGTAAATATCGCAGAGAAGCTTCTGTTCTTTGTGAACGCAAACCTGGTGAAGTGACCCTGCATCAGGGCTCAAGTTCAGCATGTTAAAATACCGACCTATAGCTTTTGTAAAACCCAGGAATTTATCAGTTAAATCTGTAAAGAGAGACTACAGGGCCTTACCTTACTGTTGTATTTCTTACATCCACTGGGGGCAGACTGACTTTAGACATTATTATTATTATTTATTTCTTAGCAGACACCCTTATCCAGGACGACTTACAATTGTTACAAGATATCACATTATTTTTTACATACGATTACCCATTTATACAGTTGGGTTTTTACTGGAGCAATCTAGGTAAAGTACCTTGCTCAAGGGTACAGCAGCAGTGTCCCCCCACCTGGGATTGAACCCACGACCCTCCAGTCAAAGGTCCAGAGCCCTAACCACTACTCCACACTGCCGCCCATGATTCTGAGAGCTCTATCAAACCCACAGAGGTGCTGCAAACTTGTGAAAAGTCATCAGGATGTGATGAGAAACAGAAATCGCTAGTGATTGGTTAAGCCAGCCCTTGAAATGCTGAGCCGGTACCTGATCCAGATCTTGCCCCCGCTCAGAGTGAAGTACTGCCCACAGTCGCTCTGCACGGCCACGGTCTTGATAGAGGCTGCATCCGAGCCGCTGGAGGGCTCCGTGAGACAGAACGCAGCGATCGTCTCTCCTGAGACACACACAACAGGGAAGGGGTTAAACTGGAACACAATGGAAACGAAGTGGACTCAGAGGGTAGGAGACACTTCACACAGAGAGGGGGGAGAATACGGAATGGGCTTCCTAGTCATATGCTGAATCACTGGGATCCTTTAAGACCCGATTTGATCAATCAGCTACTAGGAACCGAACCTTTGTGTGCTTAGACTTACAGAACTGGTTACTCCTTCAAGTACCCTCTGCCCATACCGGCACCCGACAATGTATCTGTATGGCTGGGTTTGCTCTAGTGTCTCAGTGCTGCCCACCTGTGGCGAGTTTGGGGAGGTACTTCTCTTTCTGCTGCTTGTTTCCGAAGAGCAGGATGCCCTTGAAGCCAATGGACTGGTGAGCCCCCAGCGTGATGCCCACGCCCAAGTCGTGCATGCCCACAATCTCCACCAGCCGGGCGTACTGAGAGGGAGAGAGGCGGGAGAGAGTCACGCAGCTGCAGTAGTGCAGAAAACAGAGTCAGTAGTGTCTGTTTAGAGATGGTACCACTGGTTACAACAACCCAGACTCCCTGGAGCGTCATGCTTTCAGCTCCGTGCACTTGGAGGATTGGCTTCATCCCCACAGTGTGATGTACCTGTGTGTTGGTGAGGCCCAGACCCCCCAGGTGAGAGGGGACCTGCAGTCCGAAAGCCCCCATCTCCTTCAGCCCCTCCATGGTGCCGTCCTCCACCTTCTCCAGTTCGTCGTTCTTCATCGGGTCATTCACTGTCTGCAGGACAAGCACACGGCATGAGGCAAGAGAATCGGAGGCTTGGGGGTCCAGTGGTTAAAGAAAAGGGCTTGATACCAGGAGGATCAAATCCTGGCTCACTGTGTGACCCTGAGCAAGTCACTTAACCTCCTTGTGCTCCGTCCTTCGGATGAGACATTGTCAAGGTCCTATTGGAAGTGACTCTGCAGCAGCAGTTGTTGATGTATAGTTCACCCCCCCTAGTCTCTGTATAGTTCACCCCCCCTAGTCTCTGTATAGTTCACCCCCCCTAGTCTCTGTACAGTTCACCCCCCAAAGTCTCTGTACAGTTCACCCCCCCTAGTCTCTGTACAGTTCACCCCCCCTAGTCTCTGTACAGTTCACCCCCCCTAGTCTCTGTACAGTTCACCCCCCCTAGTCTCTGTACAGTTCACCCCCCCTAGTCTCTGTACAGTTCACCCCCCCTAGTCTCTGTACAGTTCACCCCCCCTAGTCTCTGTACAGTTCACCCCCCCTAGTCTCTGTACAGTTCACCCCCCCTAGTCTCTGTACAGTTCACCCCCCCTAGTCTCTGTATAGTTCACCCCCCCTAGTCTCTGCATAGTTCACCCCCCCTAGTCTCTGTATAGTTCACCCCCCCTAGTCTCTGTACAGTTCACCCCCCCTAGTCTCTGTACAGTTCACCCCCCCTAGTCTCTGTACAGTTCACCCCCCCTAGTCTCTGTACAGTTCACCCCCCCTAGTCTCTGTACAGTTCACCCCCCCTAGTCTCTGTACAGTTCACCCCCCCTAGTCTCTGTACAGTTCACCCCCCCTAGTCTCTGTATAGTTCACCCCCCCTAGTCTCTGCATAGTTCACCCTCCCTAGTCTCTGCATAGTTCACCCCCCCTAGTCTCTGTATAGTTCACCCCCCCTAGTCTCTGTATAGTTCACCCCTTAGTCTGCTGAAAGACTAATTCATAATTCAACACTGCAAAGGACGCCTGCCTTTTCACACTGTCTATCAACCAACAACAATGAACACGCCACTGCAGGGAACACTGTTTGAACTGAATTATCTCACCTCGAAAAATTTGGCTACCGGCCCCACCAGCTCGCTGAGGAACTGAGTCTGCTCTTCGTTCATTACTGAAACAAAAACACATCGCACAGCATTAACCCAAACCGGCTCTGCGTTTCACAAGGCACTACAAAGAGAAACAGCGCTCAATATGCATATAACCCTCAATGCACATCAACACTGGAGGCGAGCAAGTTAGGATTAAGAATCGCTCTATAAACATGTAAAAAACAACACACAAGTCACAATGGTAGAGGTTTGTATATTAAGTGTACAATGAAATTCTAGATTCGGGTTTAACGTGGTAGCATTGTACTAGGGGTAGAACGACTCCTGACTTTGAAGTCAGAGCTGAAGTAAAAATAGTCGAACATAAATATTTGTAAATGTCCTGTTTTCTAACACTGTTTGTGTACTGTATTTTAAAACAGATTCTTTTAAAAAAAAAACTATTGTATTCCTTTGAATTTAAGACACTTTAACCAATTATTTCTTTTCAAATATCCTGCGTCTTGAATTCGAGTATAGTGATGCGTATGTTAAAATATAAACGCCAACAAAAGACGCGACTACCCAAGTACACAAGACGAACACAAACGTCACTGCCCAATCTCAACTCATCCATGACATGCAGGCATCTTTTGTCAAAGAAGCGGGAATCATTGTCTGGGAGACGTCAAGTCCTCCAGCTTCCAGGATGAGGACTAGGAGAGATTCACTGTTCTTACAGACATGGTCATTTACCAATATGCCCAACAGACGAATCTGTAGCATTTCACTGCAAAACAAATAGTACTCCTGTACACGTGGCTCTTCTATGCGTTATTGAGGTTGTATCTTGGTAAATGCATCTTTATTTGAAGTTTTCTTTCCTCAAATTGAGAGTGGGACATTTGGACTGCGTCTTAAATGGGAAGGAATACGGTATATTCATGTTGTAACTAGGAGGTCCCCGGTTCAAGTCACTTAACCTCCTTGTGCTCCGTCTTTCGGCTGAGATGAAATTGTAAGTGACTCTGCAGCTGATGCATAGTTCACACACCCTAGTCTCTGTAAGTCGCCTTGGATAAAGGCGTCTGCTAAATAAACAAATAATAATAATAATAATAATGTTCTAAGATGTCATTTCAATGGGAGGCAGACACTGACCGGAGGGGAATGGAAAGACCTGAGCTGTGCTGATCTGTCCCTTGAACATGTTCACTGCAAACGACTTGGACTCCTGAAGAAGCACAAAAACACCCAATCAGCACCAACGCAAGACAAACACATTTTCATATAGCGTCCGTCATGCCACGGCATCCCACAGCGCTGTGCAACATTTTCAGCTCCAGTGGTCTGATTTCATACGCACTCCAAATCAGAACTCCAGAAGCAATGGGGGGGTTCTGATAGATGTGCACACGGCTGTAACTTCATGGGGTAGTTAACTCCTGAAATAGGTTTGTTTTAATCTGCACAGCAGCTCGCTCACCAGGTCAGAGGTCTTCTTGTCGGTGCTGGTTTTGGCTGCAGTCTCCGAGCCGGTGGCGTGCTTGTCCAAAACTGCCTGGAATTGGACAGAAAGAGCAGATTAGTGCCGGAGCAGAAAACACACGCCAGCTTGCTCTGCAGACACGTTGGGGGTGTGGGGGTAGGTCTACAGCTCTGGCCAAAGGTTTTGCATCACCCTATAGAATTAACACATTTTGCATCACAGTCGAATGAAACCTGCTGAATAATGTTACGTTAACATACTGAATTACACACCGCTGTGTAGTTTTTCCATATACTTAACAGACTACATAACATGAAACGCTGTATTACTATGGCTTCCGGTTGACTTTTGCGATATTCTGTAGTTTCTTTGATTACATGATGTTAAATAAAAGATCTAAATGATGTTCATATATTTTTTTAATTATGTCACAAAACTTATGATGCAAAACTTTTGGCCAGAGCTGTAGGTGTAGGATAAGTGCGAGTTTCAAACTGTGTAGAATCTCTCAGGTGTGATGAGAGGGTGCACAGACTATCTTTTGGCTAGTGCATTCTTCAATGTACCGATTCAAAACGGTATGCTGGGGGGATTTTTATATTAGGGTGACCTGAATAAGCCTCACCCTATCCTGCAGATTTCCTAGGAGCAGCTGTTCCTGCAGTGTCTCTGGAGAGCAGTGTGTTCAACAGGGAATAAAACAAATATTTTCTTGGAAAGGCCCACCCAGCAGGTATGGTTTCATTCCTCTCTGAAACACCGGTTCAGACAGGCAGCTTGATAAACACCATGCCAGGAACACAGCGGCTGTGAGCTTGGAGCTTGTACACGCCAGGGTGCCCTTGCTCGCCCTCTCCCTGCACACTGAAGGGCGCAGAGACCCTGAATGCACTACCCACCCTCTCACACACACACACACACACACACACACATCACGAGCGATGAGCGCCCTTTAGCCTACATTCTACGGAGGTCATGTGACTCAGCTGTGTAAGCACAGTGACCTCTCCCCTAGATTAGATGCAGCAGAAACAGTCTAAGCAAGGGTGCACTGCTAAAGCAGTGATCTCTTTTACAGAAGGGCTAAACAGGCTTAAATTTCTATTTTCTTATTTCTTTACCAGTACTGCTCCCCCTTTAAAAGGAGCGCTAACCAATGCCTTCATATCCAAATCTTATGAGCACAAGCAATTTGATTTAAAATCTAATCTGTTCTTTGCTTTCATATTTAAAATTTAGTCCGAGCCTTATAAAGAAACCGAAGTCAGCTACATGTTTCAGCAAGCGCCTTCTTCAGTGTAAACAGCGACAGGACGCAGCAGAAACGTCCGACTGACTGCTGGACTTGCTTTCTTACGAGTTTCACCTGGACTGTTTTAGAAGCGTCTTTCGTTCAGGGTATTTTGAAAACATACAGAATGAAAGGCTGCTGCTGCTGCTGTTGATTCCTGGCTCCTAATCATTGTTCTCTATGATCACAGAATCACTGTGCTCTAAACCCATCAAATGCCATTGCCCTCATTTCAGGATATGCTACTTGAAATGTCTAACTACAGCGTTATGATAACTTACTCCAATTATGTTAACCGCAGAAATTAAGTCATGTAATGAATCAAAACCACTTGTGTTCTGATTTTTTTCAAAGCAGTTAGTTTGGCGCTTAATGGGTTAAAAACTCCCACGTCAAATGAACAGTTCATCGTAGAAAAGTCTGAATGGACGCTTATACAGCTGTGGACAAATTTTGCCTCGCCCTCTAGAATTAACAAATCTTGCTTCATAAAGTCGAATGAAAGCTGCTGAATAATGTTACGTTAACTTATTGAATTGTACACCACTTTGCAGTTTTCCATATATCTACCATGAAATACTACTGTACTACTATTATGGCTTCTGGGAAACTTTTGCAATATCATTTTGTAGTTTGATTACATAAGTTAAACAAAATATCTAAATGATGTTCATATTATATCCTGTTTATCATTTAATAAAACACTGATTAGCAGTCGGATGAAGAGGAGAAAACCAACAGTGCGACAATGCCTTCTTTCAAGAGCTGAAAACATTTTCTTTGATATCAAATCAAAGCTGCCTTTGCTGCTAGGAAATCAACTCCAAACTCTACAGCATCGCCTTGGTTACCGCTCCTCTGAAGTGTAATTACTGCTGTGTGCTGGTTCCTATCACTCCGTGTGTTAATAAATGATCTGGCCTGGATGGAGGCTGCCCTGCGCAGGCCTCTGGTTCATACCTCTGCAGCCTGGCTGGCGTAGGGACGCCCATTGTAGGTGAAGAGACTGGACTCTGCTGGACGGGCTGACCTAAACACACAGACAACAGGAAGGGGTTAAAACTATCTCCTAGTGCCTTCACCAGCGTCATTGAGGAGACTGCTGGAGGCATTAATTAAAGCATGTATTTGTGCACCCACTAACACTTTCCTGTTGGTGCACTGTATTTAAAAACTGCATGGAATTTCGTTTGTTCTGAAATGTCGTTTATCTATTAATGGAATGCAACTGGCCGCTACACAGTTCAAGCTAATTTTCAAAATCATGTCGCAAATGTATTTGGTCGCATTTCTTTGCCTGCGTTGCTATACTTAGAATTTAAGATAATTCACTAAAGGAGGCCATTCGGCCTGTCAGTGCTCGTCCGGTTCCTAAAAGCGAATTTATCTCAGGACTTTAAGACGGGTCTTAAAAGGATCCCACTGATTCAGTAACCACTAAAACGGTTGAAAATTCCCAAACAGCGCTGCCAGCACGTATTTATATTCCATACTCATTGGTAGCAGTTCAAAAATAAACTCAATTACAAAGACGGTATGCGTGAATACATTTAGTTTAAACACATGAAAATAAACGTTTGCAGAACGTGTGTCAAGTTTATTTTACTCACTACCGTAAGGAGAGTCAATTAACTTTGGTATAGTTTCAATACAGTATATATATATAATTGCAACGCTTACCAAACAACTTAACGGTATGTAAACTGTTTCACGTTTCGCAAAAGTTAAACAACGTACGTGATTGTTGCTGTTAGTGTGTAGGAAATGCTATTGTGGCTACAGTATAATCTTATATGATTAATTAATACTCACCCGCTGGCAGAAGGGGCTAGCCGGAGAGCTGTGCTAAAAACTGGAGAAAAACCGACTTTCCTTAGCAACATGGCGAGCCAAGTTATTTTATTGTTCAGACGCACCGAGAGTTCAATGTATAAAACAAGACAGGGAGATGTATAGTCGTAGGTTTGTGGAGTTTTTTATTTTTTTAAATAGCTGCTGTCTCTACAGTCTGATATCCGTGTCTGCCTCTCCCGGCCAGTGTTTGTTTATTTATTTATATATTCCGGACCGGTTACAGTTTACGTCACTCGCCCTGGACTGGCTCACCAAGGGCACCGGATATAGGACAAGTACCACTCCACGTGATCCTAACGGAACTCCCGTTGCACCACGGGAGTTGTAGTTTTTATTTTTCTTTGAAACTTCCAGAGTCATAAAACCATTGCAGTCCCGGGGTCTTTTTATCACACGTTGCGGGACACACACACACACACACACACAAGCCCTGTGAAAGTCAACACAGGAGGCTGTGTGGTCCAGTGGTTTGTAACCTTGTAATCCAGAAGTCCCCCGTTCACATCCGGGCTCAGCCACGGACTCATTGCGTCACTTAACCTTTTTATGCTCCGAGACGTAGTTGTAAGTGACTCTGCAGCTGATGCATAGTTCACACACCCTAGTCCAGTGGTCTCCAATCCTGGTCCTGGAGATCCCCTATCCAGCAGGTTTTATAAGTGCCTTTACATCATCACTCGCTAAAGATCTGGAACACATGTTAATCTGGACTAATTAAACCAGTAATTGGTCCAATTAAGTAACAGAGATTGGTTGAAATGAAAACCAGCAGCCCCAGTAGCTCTCCAAGACCAGGGTAAGCGACCCCTGCTCTAGTCTCTGCAAGTCGCCTTGGATAAAGGCGTCTGCTAAATAAACACATTAACAGTGGAGGCAGTAGGCAGGTCAAATTTCCCATATGTCTGGTAAACTGCTTATCCAATCATCATGTAACTTGGTATTAAGATTATTTATCAGACACTCTTGAGTATCAGATTCTGGAGTATGAGGGGTGTCTGCCTGTCTATGTCACACTTATAATTTTTCTAGATCTGGATAAATAAATGACACAATATGCCAAGAAGGACGTGAAATGCAATATTAAACATTCCTACTGGCCTTAAAGGGGAAGTCTCATTCAAACTGTCTTCACCTCCCCTGAATTCTGATCCCTTGGTTAAATATACCCAGTCTCTCGCTCTCTCCAGTCCCCAGTGAGGCCCAGTGAGCTGGTGTAAGAGCCCTGTGCTTCTCCTTCCCAGAATCCTACTGGATAACGACATCGCAGTCAAATCTAAGTATGTGCAGAACACAACCAGTACCCCATACCACTGAGCTCATTATAGAAGGATGCGAGCCTCTCGGACCTCAGTTCCAGAGCCCCTGCAGAGGTTAAAACAGTGACTTGCTCCTGTCGGGTATAACAGCCCATTGGAAAGCATGGGATCCACACCCAGCCTCAGTGAAATGGATCTCATCTGCTGCTAATGGAAACAAGCGGGGTGGATTTCAAATCGGTTTCAAGTCAGTCCTGGTTGCAGACCGAAACTAAAATGTGTTTCCCCCCCAAAAATAAATATATTAAAAATAGTGCAAATTATAAATTATATTTAATCCATTTTAAATACTAAGAAACAAAACTCAAAAAAGGACAATCAATCATTGACAAAGTATTTTTCAATGTCTTCAAAATGCGCTCCCTAACACTAAAAGAAACTAAACTCGCGTTTGAGGACGTTGAGAAAGAGTTCTAGTTGAAAGGATGAACAATTACATTTCTTCCAGTATTTCTTTTAACTGTCTAATAGTTAAGGATGACATTTTAAAAATTAACACACACACACAAAAAAAATAAATTAATAAACAAGGTATTTGGGCCCAGTACAAATTTATTAAAAAAAACATACAAACATGGCAGTACTTAGACAAAAATCTTCATTAGCACCTTAATGTTTGGTTAAAACTGACGGATCGCACTGACAATTGTCAGTCTCGGCTTCAAAATTATTATTAATACATTAAATTCCCCTCCCTTCATGATGTGGCACGAACGTCAGGCAATAGAGTACCTCAGAGTCTCATATTATTAATATCTGTAGTAGATGTCCCTACCTAGAAAAAAAAAAAAACACTTACAGACAACCACAATGCAATGTGTGTGTTACAATTCCAGAGGTATTTTACAGGGAAATTTCACAAAGGGTTACTGTTCTGGGAACACGCTTCAGATCGTGCAGATGGCGCCCCCATTTCATGGTGGTACAATAATTCGGCTACTCGTAACCACATCATTAACATATTTCAAAACATCATTTCGTTTTTTGGTAACGTTTGATAATGTAGAATTTTTCTACTACTGAAATGAACAGGAACCAGTGCTTTCTGAAATGACAGCGTTTGTTGCAGGACGGGACTGTTTTTGTTGTTACACTGTATATTTTTTTATGTACTTCAGTAAACCGTGTGGTTCGTATTACATTTTTTGCGTGTCAGGGTGCTTTGACTGAGTTCAGGAGCTGCTCTTCAGTCCTAGTTGTCTGTCATAGATGTAAGTAAAACAGGCTAGATAAGTCGGGAGTCTTTACAGAAGTAAGGGACAGCGCCATCTAGTGGTCTGCCCCTTTGGATCAACTTCCTTTTGTTTTGCTGGTGATAAATTCGCAGTGTGCTAGATCACTGGTTACTTAACTAGACCCTTAAAATTGAACGGATCATTTGCTTAATTAGACCTTTTTAATTGTTTTCAGCTCTTAAACAGTTGCAGATTTCAATTCTAAAATGTTATAGCTAGCTTGAAATCTGCATTGCACTGGCCGATCTAACCTATATTACATGTGTCAGGCTGATAAGAAAAGTGGCTCCTGAACTCTTAGTCAAAAGCACCTAAAACACACCTATCAAAGTGACTTGCTATTCTAGAACTGAACAGCTATATTTTAGAACTTTATTTAATGTAAAACTTCAGATTCATTATTTTACAAGTTAGTGAACTAAAGAAGAAAAAAAACAAACAAACACCAAACTAAGAAATTTTCAGTGCAACTGGAAGCATGATTTTTATTTTTTTTCAAATTTTTTTTAAAAGTAGTTCTATTTGATACAAAAACCATTTAAATCTATCTTGTATCGCGGGGCTAAATTTATTTTGGCAGTAACTAGAACGACAACATATTTTCCTGTCATTTTACAACGAATCTACTCATCTAAAAAAGGTAGAACGGTTTTGGCTAACGCCTTCATCGTAGGTTTTCTGAAAACGTTTGCCGGCATTAGCCTGAAACCCTTGTGCATTACAGTCTAACACTCAAAACTTCATAAATTCAACGACAAACGGGAGTCTCGATGTCTTCTAGTGGTTTGTCATTGAATTTTCAACGTTCAATAATTACGGACGTAACCACGTAAAAATAATTAACGCCACTTGGATATATTTTTCGTACTCTTTAAGAAAGTTCAAAATCGGTAGCCGTGCTGATCAGCCCCCTGCTCACATGACATCCACGAAGAACTCGCTGGGGTTGCCCATGGCTAAGTGGAAGGACTGCCGGCTGGCTGTGAGCTCTGGAGGGACAGAGGCCAGGTCCCGGACAGGGGGAGCCCCCGGAGGACCTCCTGAAGCTGGGGGCAGCATGCCGGGGTGGGGATGCGGAGGGGGGTGAGGCTGGGGCAGCATCATGACCATCATGGGGTTGTAGGACAGAGGGATCCCCGGAGGCCCGTAGGAGAGGTGGGAACGCTGGGAGTGCTGGGAGAGGTGGGAACGCTGAGTGTGGTGGGAGTGGTGGGAGTGTTCGCTTCCTGCCACGGAGGCGTGGTCTCTCCGCAGGCTGCTCCGAGTCGAGTATTCTGATTCGCTCCCGCTGCCGGAGCGCGAGTCGGCCCCGGCCCCGCCTCCAGACTTCTCGTCCCGCCCGCTGCCCTTCCCCCCGCGCCTCCGCTCCCCCTCGCTGCGCGTCGAGCCACTGCTGCGACTTCCTGTGAGGGGAGAGAGAGAGAGAGAGAGAGAGAGAGAGGAGAGAGAGAGAGAGGGAGAGGGAGCGAGAGCGAGAGCGAGAGAACACGAGAGAACGAGAGGGAGAGAACGAGAGAGAGAGACAGACAGACAGGCAGACAGAGAACGAGAGAGAGAATGAGATAGAGAACGAGACACAGACAGAGAACAAGAGAGACAGAGAACGAGAGAACGAGAGAGAGAGAACGAGAGAGAGAGAGAGAGAACGAGAGAGAGAGCATGTTAACAAATCGCACAAACTAATGACCTGCTCTCAAAACACTTCTAGTTTCAATAACACTGATGAAGGCACTAGAGCCCAAACGCTGGTCTGCTTTACTCAGTCTCTTCTAGTTTCAATAACACTGATGAAGGCACTGGAGACCAAACGCTGGTCTGCTTGACTCAGTCT
The DNA here is from genome assembly GCF_902713425.1 of Acipenser ruthenus. Classification (NCBI taxonomy): domain Eukaryota; kingdom Metazoa; phylum Chordata; class Actinopteri; order Acipenseriformes; family Acipenseridae; genus Acipenser; species Acipenser ruthenus. The sequence continues at coordinate 1,329,330 of NC_081238.1, forward strand.
CTTCTAGTTTCAATAACACTGATGAAGGTTTATGGAACCTGCCATGACCTCAGTGGCACAGGAGGGGAGCGAGTGAAACGACAGGAGTTCTGAAGAGATTAAAGGGGACAGTGGCTCTGTTATCCTCTTACCTTCGCTGTGCTGGCTCCCAGTGCTGCCTGGTCCATAGCTGTAGCTGGCGAGCTCGTGGTAGGGAGGGGGCTGGCTGGAGTAGGGGTGGGGGTACTGGTAGGGGAAGGTGTGCATCATGGGCCACGGGGTGGCTCCGGGGAGGGGCAGGGGGGCCAGCGTGTCCTGGTCAGAAGCACCACTGGAGCCGTCGTTATCATTCAGAGACAGGTTGGCCATGTCTGCAAGGAGGGGAGAAACAGGGTTAGCAAACAGACTGAACCTCCGATCTGCACCGAGCAAGGCATGCAACTAACCCTGCACACAATCCTGGACTTGAGAACTATCCCAGTGAAGTGTGTTACCGCAGATGAATAGGGGTTTGGATACACTGTGATCCTTCAGGATAGAAAGGATTTCTCCTGGCAGGTCCGTAGCGAAACGCATCGCTCATGTGATTCATGCAACACAATTAAAAACACAGCACGACGATCAGGGGGCTCTGCAACTCTAAGGGGGGCGAATTCGATTTAGGAGGAGGGACTTACTTTTGACACACGACAGGGTCGAATGGGAAGGAGGCTTGTAAGGCTAAAAAGTGTAACAAGAAATCTGGATGCGTTTCTTATACTAGCAAGGGAGTACGATTAAGTGTTCATTAAATCACACCTATTATATGACATCTAGAACTTCTAGAGAGCTGGGACAGCCCAATGGACCAGGGGGAGGGGGGGGGGGGGCACAGCCCAATGGACCGGGGGGGGGGGGGGGGGGGGGGGGGAGACAGGGGACAGCCCAATGGACCACAGGGAGGCACAGCCCAATGGACCAGGGGGGGGGAGCCCAGCCCAATGGACCAGGGAGGAGGGGGGGGGGGGCACAGCCCAATGGACCGGGGGGAAGGGGATGGGGATGGGACGTACAGTTCTCACAGTCGCTGAAATCTCCGAAGATGTAGTAGCACTGCTCAGAGAAGGTGATCTTGTTGACGGTGTGCCGGATGAAGCCGGCCTTCAGGAGGTTGCTGGCGTACTTGCGCGACTCCCGACGGTCCTGGAAACCATCCACGTGGTGATACAGCCACTCGACCACGTCAGAGCCTACAGAGAGAGAGAGAGAGAGAGAGAGAGAGAGAGAGAGAGAGAGAGAGAGAGAGAGAGAGAGAGAGAGAGAGGGGTTAGAGCTACAGAGAGAGAGAGAGCCATCCACGTGGTGATACAGCCACCAGCCACTTGACCACGTCAGAGCCGAGAGAGAGAGAGAGAGAGAGAGAGAGAGGAGACCCATGACACGACTGGGGTGGATAGCACTAATGATGCAGCCACTGCACTACACCAGCACCTAAAGAGAGACAGGAGAGGCAGGGTTAGAACTAGAAAGAGTTAGAGAGTTACGAACACGAGCAGGGCTGGAAAGAAGACTCAGTTTCAAAGCAGTTTCACCCATTCCAGGTTTTACTGCTACGAGCTTGATTAGCCCCAGTGTGTACTTTCCTTCCTTGAAGGGGAGGCTATCTGGCACATCAGTGAATTCCCCACAGCGTCCTCTGGTCCTGGTTTCTGTGCAGCGCTTAAAGTATATCAACTCATTTTGAGATTTGGAAGGCTGTTGTTAAGTCTGTCTTAATTCATCTTTGTTCTAGCCAGCAAATGCCCCTTTAAAATGGTACCACAACAGTCATTTGCTGCAGCACAGGTTAAAATGAGTTCCCTTCTAGCTTCAAAATGCTAAAAAGGAGGCTGTGGATGGAAGAACGGTCGCGTGTAAAAATCGAGCCCCCAGGGATATGCACCCCGCGGGACGAGAGGACAGCCGTACCCAGGAAAGCGTTTGGAATGGTGATCTTCAGCCACATCCTGTCTCGAACCTCCAACCCAGACTCTGGGGAGGCCATCGCCTTGGCAACGGAGGCCATGTCCGAGTGGAGAGAGAGGTTGAAGTCGTCAAAACCTGCGGATGACATCACAGAGATACGTGACACGCACGCACGCACAGGGATTTCCACAGAAAGCCATGGGGACACTTTGACCCTCCAGGCGACCTGGAAAGTGCAGCACTAACAAAGCTAGCAAACAGATTTCTGTAAGTGCAGTGCTAGATGTTTTAAAGATTACTGTAACGTTCAAAAGTGGACAACCTGCCTAACGAATGGAAGACCTCTACCTGCAAGAATAATAGAATTATTTTAATAGCTACGAATCACTAAGTAGACTGGAGTAAAATAATCCATTTCTGTTTCTCAAACACCTTATTCTTATTATTATGATTATTATTATGATTATGATGATGAATATGATGATGATTATGATGATGATTATGATTAGCAGATGCCCTTATCCAGGGCGACTTACAACCTATCACAGTACAAAATATCACATTACAAAAATCACATTACAGATGAGAGCAGATATGAAACACAATAAAGGCAGCAGGAAATTTAAATAAAGTACAGTAAATAATTACATTTGAGAGCGATCGACCAACAGCAGTTAAATTTACAGTAAAATATTTGCTTATAAGAAGAGTAAATTCCATTAAGCAAGTAGTCAGTAAATGGATCATTTCACGTGAGAGGAATTACAGTAAACGAGAATACGGATATCTATAAGTGTAAAAGCAAATATAAGATTGTCAGAAGCCATCGGCTTGATACTTTTTCAGTACGATACAGATAGTCAGTGACATCACGATGGTCGATTGTTCCAACGTTACACAGACCAGGGATAAACAGAATTTAAAAAAAACTGTCACTTACATTTTGTTACAGCCGGACACCCTAGTTTGTATTCCGAGAGGCCTGTATTAAATAAAACGGAGAATCAGTTGGGGGTACAAAGGGAATTCTCATTTTTCCAATTCTTGTTTTTCATTTCCTCCTTGAAACTCATTTCTAATTTCGAATATCTGCTAAAGATCATCCCCCTATAGAATGAACTCATTCTGCTTCATAAAGTCGAATGAAACCTGCTGAATAATGTTAAACATATTGAATTGCACACTGCTTTGTAGTTTTCCACATACTGGGACACTGGCAAATGGAAAAAGGTGACATTTCAAAATCTAACATGAAATACTTCTGGTAGACACTTGCAATATAATTTTGTAGTCTCAATCCTAAAATTCTGGGAGATGCAAAACTTTTGGCCAAAGCTGTAGTTAGTTCCTCACAGGTGTTTTTAATATCATCAGTGTAAGACTAACGGCAAGAGAGTTCAACCTTCACTTTCATCCCCTGTGCAAGCTCCCTGTAATGAGAAACAAGCATCCGACTCATTGCATCTCATTCACAACAGCACTGAACTCAACCAGCCCGACACAATGCAAGAGTCAACACTGAACTCAACCAGCCCGTCACAATGCAAGAGTCAGCACCGAACTCAACCAGCCCGTCACAATGCAAGAGTCAGCACCGAACTCAACCAGCCCGTCACAATGCAAGAGTCAGCACCGAACTCAACCAGCCCGTCACAATGCAAGAGTCAGCACCGAACTCAACCAGCCCGTCACAATGCAAGAGTCAGCACCGAACTCAACCAGCCCGTCACAATGCAAGAGTCAGCACCGAACTCAACCAGCCCGTCACAATGCAAGAGTCAGCACTGAACCCAACCAGCCCGTCACAATGCAAGAGTCAACACCGAACTCAACCAGCCCGTCACAATGCAAGAGTCAACACTGAACTCAACCAGCCCGTCACAATGCAAGAGTCAGCACTGAACTCAACCAGCCCGTCACAATGCAAGAGTCAGCACCGAACCCAACCAGCCCGTCACAATGCAAGAGTCAGCACTGAACTCAACCAGCCCGTCACAATGCAAGAGTCAGCACTGAACCCAACCAGCCCGTCACAATGCAAGAGTCAGCACTGAACCCAACCAGCCCGTCACAATGCAAGAGTCAGCACTGAACCCAACCAGCCCGTCACAATGCAAGAGTCAGCACTGAACTCAACCAGCCCGTCACAATGCAAGAGTCAGCACTGAACCCAACCAGCCCGTCACAATGCAAGAGTCAGCACTGAACCCAACCAGCCCGTCACAATGCAAGAGTCAGCACTGAACTCAACCAGCCCGTCACAATGCAAGAGTCAACACTGAACTCAACCAGCCCGACACAATGCAAGAGTCAGCACTGAACCCAACCAGCCCGTCACAATGCAAGAGTCAGCACTGAACCCAACCAGCCCGTCACAATGCAAGAGTCAGCACTGAACTCAACCAGCCCGTCACAATGCAAGAGTCAACACTGAACTCAACCAGCCCGCCACAATGCAAGAGTCAGCACCGAACCCAACCAGCCCGTCACAATGCAAGAGTCAGCACTGAACTCAACCTCTGAACTCAAAATCTTCCGTTTAGTCTCACTCTGATGATGCAAAAAGCCCTCGTGTGAAACTAACTAGAAGTGTCTTGTCATGGTCTTTAGCAGAGGTGAACCTTGCTGAAATCAAACTGTTTAAAACAGTCCAAGATGTGATGAGACAGAAAAAATAACTGCAAGCCAAATAAAATGAATGATACGTGGGTGAGAAAGATTTCGTTTTGTACACCCCACCGATTCTATCAGAGATGGAAATAAAACTCCCTATCGCACAGCAGCTTCACCCAGTCCAGGTTTCAATACTTGCTTGATTAGCCACATAGGTAACAAGTTCAGGTGTGTCTTATTAAACTCATAGGAATGGATCACACTGCTGTGCAATGGGAGTCTTATTTTCCATTCCTGCTTTAAAGCCTTCAAGTTAAAAATACTACAGTAAATACCTATAGTGTATGAGCAAATTTAAAATGTTCATAAGCTGTTTGTTATACAGTAACATGTGTGTCATATGAAGTTCTCTATCTATGCTATACTTTGAGTTAATAAACAATTCTATTTAAAAAGATTATTGAGAATAAAGCAGAGTACAGTACGCATCGGTTGGTGTCATGAATTGTATTTCTATGTGTCGTGAACAATGTGGCGTTTACAGATGTAAAAAGGCTGTAACAATTTGGTGATGCGGTAACTGCGAGCGAGTAGGACTAAGAACAGTCTCTTAGTAAAACGCAACGTTGTATGAGGCGATAGTTCAGCCAAACTGCAGGTGAATTTCAGGACAAAAGCCACAGGGAGAGCCCGGAGAATTGGGACAAAACCTCACAGAGCAGGGCTAGTGTCTGAACACACTGAGGCTATCCTAGCTGCATTCATCTCGTTTAGAAATAGGGAACACGGCACAGAGAGAGACAGAGAGAGAGAACGAGAGAGAGAGAGAGAGAGAGAGAGAGAGAGAGAGAGAGAGAGAGAGAGACTCACACAGACAGACAGAGACAGACAGACACACACAGAGGGACACAGAGAGAGAACGGCGCACACACACAGACAGACAGACAGAGAGAGAGGACACACACACAGACGGACACAGACAGTCAGACAGACGCACACACAGACAGACAGAGAAAGAGAGAGACACACACACACACACACAGAGGGACAGACGCACGCACACAGATAGACACAGAGAGAGAGAGAGAGAGAGAGAGAGAGAGAGAGAGAGAGAGAGAGGGAGGGGCACACACAGACAGAGACAGACAAAGAGAGAGAGGCACACACACAGAGACAGACAAGAGAGGCACACAGACAGAGAGATAGAGAGAGAGAGAGAGAGAGAGAGAGACACACTCACACAGACAGACAGAGACAGACAGACACACACAGAGAGAGACAGGCGCACACACACAGACAGACAGAGAGAGAGGACACACACACAGACGGACACAGACAGTCAGACAGACGCACACACAGACAGACAGAGAAAGAGAGAGACACACACACACACACACACACAGAGGGACAGAGAGACAGACGCACGCACACAGATAGACACAGAGAGAGAGAGAGAGAGAGAGAGAGAGAGAGAGGGAGAGAGAGGGGGGGGCACACACAGACAGAGACAGACAAAGAGAGAGAGGCACACACACAGAGACAGACAAGAGAGGCACACAGACAGAGAGAGAGAGAGAGAGAGAGAGAGAGAGAGAGAGAGAGAGAGCGAGACACAGACAGAGAGGGACACACAGACTCACGTTCAGTCTCTGTCATGGAGCTGCTGGAGGTGATGGTGCTGAGGGAGGAGCTCCCAGGGTAGGGAGGGTAAGCTCCGGTCAGAGCCACTGAATGAGACACCCAGGCAGCCGGGTCGATGGGGCGGATCGGCTCGTCTGTGAGGGAGAGGACAGGGAGGTTAACAGGGTGCAACACGCAGAGATCATGTTCTGTGAATGCAGCGCTAACTAAAAGATAAGGGCCAACGGCACTGGCTAGAATCCGGTTCCTAGTAGCTGATTGATCTAAAAACTGTCATTTTGGGTCTTAAAGGATCCCAGAGATTCTGCCTCAACAACACAGCTAGGTAACCCATTCCATCCTCTCATCACTCTGTGTTAAGAAGTGTCTCCTTCCCTAATTGTGCTGAACTGTGTGCTGGTGTTTGTGTTGTGATGTGGATTATACTGATGTCCACTGCCTGCCTGTATGGGGGCTAAGACCACTGACCAAACTCAATTGTAACCTGAGCAAACTGAAACCCTGCCCTCTAGAGGTGAAAGGCAGGAATAACAGGGTAGGGAATTAGCCCGCTGTCTGTCTGTGCCACCCAGCCCCTCAGACTGGAACCCAGGCGTCCAGAATTAAAACAGGAAGGGCAGGCTAGGGAACATCAGCAACAGCAAAAGTTTTGCATCACCTAGAATTTAAGGATTGAGACAACTTAAAAATAAATATATGAACATAATTTCGATCTTTCATTTAGCATCATGTAATCAAAGAAACCACAGATTGATACCGCAAGAAAGTCTACCGGAAGCCACAACAGTAGTCCAGTAGTATTTCATGTATGATTGAAATGGTCACATTTTTCAAATTTGTCAGTTTTTTTTTCGTTAAGCATACGGGAAAAACTACAAAGCGGTGTGTAATTAAATAAAATAACTTAAGATTAAAAAAATCTGCAGGTTTCATTCGACTTTATGAAGCAAATGAGTTCACTCTATAGCGTGATGCAAAACTTTTAGCCACAGCTGGAGGCTGTACCCCCTGACCCTCCCCGGATTGGAACCCAAGCCTGCAGAGGAAGCTGAAAGGCAGGACTGAGAGGCTAGGGGACCAGGCTGTGCCTCCTAGCTCCCCCGCACAGCGTGTGTTTAAGAAGGAGCAGCTCTTACTCCGGGGCAGGGTGAAGTAGCCCTGGGGAGACGGGTCCCAGCACTTGGCCACTGTTAGGATGATTGGCCTGAAAAAGAGAAACAGGGTTAAAACCTACCGAACCTACACTAGAAATCAAAAACCAAGGTGGCTCACAAGTCATTATACGACTTACAATGTAATGGCGTTTATCTATTCAGCTTAATGTTCTTCACCACCATAAATCTGAGGATTTCAGACAGTAGCCTAGTTGTACTATATGGTTTTCAATCCAGCGTTATTAAAAACGCTCTCGTTTTCCAGTAAGATTAGAACGAACTGAAAGTGATCCGCAATTCACAAACCCTCACGCGAAACGTTTTTCTGCTATGGATTTTGTAATCTTGTGTGGCAGGAGCAAATGTTTCTGCCTTGTCATTGTAGATATAACTGGTCTTAACTTGTTGCATCCTAGTTCATATTGTATTCTAGTAGTATTATTATTTGCACTGATTGTAAACTACACCTGTATTTAAATATGAAGCTTGCATTGTAACCCTGTGCTGCCCTGGAACACCTGTGTGAGTCGCCTGGGATAAAGGCGTCTGCCAAATAAAGTCTTTTTCAACGTCTTCATTTGAAGACATTGGAGAAAGACTTTTAGGTTGAAACATTCAGCATTGAATTTTAATATTACTTATTCTACACTGTGGAGTGTTTAATAGCTATGGATGCAATCTCTTCTTATAACAGAAGCTATTTCTCAGCTGGAGTTGATAGATCACTTATAACAACACAACCTTAGTAAGAGTTAATCTGAAGAATACAAAGACAGGATACTGACCCGGGCTTGTGGACGATTTCCCTCAAGACTCGGACCGCGTCATCGTTACTCATGTTCTCAAAATTAATGTCGTTCACCTGGGGGGGGGGGGAGTTGGGTTAGTCTAAGGACAAGCCAAGTACAAGGATACATTTTACATGATATTAAATAAATTGAAGATCTCATAGATTTTTTTAAAATTAGGTCTTCAATACTAAAATTTTAGGCAATGCAAAAACTTTTGCCCACAACTGTGGAAGAGCAGTTCTGTGTGTGCAGCAAATATGAAGAGGAGATCTGGAATGCTTTGAAAGATCTGATCTCTCAAGCATGCCCCTCGCTTTCACTCATCACAGGCACCCCCCCCAATTATAATCCAATAACTTCCAAAATAATGAGGAGTTGAGAGCAAATCATTTGGGATCCTTCCTAAAAGACTTCAGGTACCTCCATATGCAATGTCAAAAGAACCAGAGAAGGTGAGGCAGGAAGATCAAAATACAACCCACTGGGTGTGGATTAACCCAGAAGTAGACCACCAGCATTGATCAATTCCAGTTCAACGCCACCCCTTATCCAAGCTGACTCATTCACAGTGCCAGGTTGTGTTTTACACTGAGAGAACGTTCTCGGATTTTCAACCACTTTCAGTGACCACCCCCCCACCGTTTGTTTGAATAATCATTCTCTAGTATGTTTGTGTGTTTGTATCTGTGATCACTGCTGGGTAGAATAAACAGAGTCCACATGTTCGTGTGTGCAGCTACTTCTGTTGCAATCACTTGCAGCATCATTGTAACTTAATAAAACAGCATTGTAATTGTAATTGAATAAAACAGCGTTGTAATTGTAATTGAATAAAACAGCGTTGTAATTGAATAAAACAGCGTTGTAATTGTAATTGAATAAAACAGCATTGTAATTGTAATTGAATAAAACAGCATTGTAATTGAACACATAGCATTGTAATTGTAATTGAATAAAACAGCAGGCTCTGATAATCTTAGTAACTTGTGCTGAAGAATGTCCTGACCAAGTTTCATCCCAATTGGAGAAGCACCCCTGAGATTCCAGTAAAACGGTGTGTGTGTGTGTGTTGTACAGCCCCGGGGGTCTCACCTGCAGCAGCATGTCCCCGGGTTCGATCCGCCCGTCCGCGGCCACGGCCCCCCCCTTCATGATGGATCCGATGTAGATCCCTCCGTCGCCCCGCTCGTTGCTCTGCCCCACGATGCTGATCCCCAGGAAGTTGTACTTCTCTGAAGAGGAACGAAACAAAAAGCAGCTTCTCAGTGAGTCAGGAACAATCATGAACTATACAGACTGCCTCATGTGAAACCAGGAGCTACACACACACAGACTGCAGAGCCTCATGTGAAACCAGGAGCTACACACACACACAGACTGCAGAGCCTCATGTGAAACCAGGAGCTACACACACACAGACTGCAGAGCCTCATGTGAAACCAGGAGCTACACACACACACAGACTGCAGAGCCTCATGTGAAACCAGGAGCTACACACACACAGACTGCAGAGCCTCATGTGAAACCAGGAGCTACACACACACAGACTGCAGAGCCTCATGTGAAACCAGGAGCTACACACACACAGACTGCAGAGCCTCATGTGAAACCAGGAGCTACACACACAGACTGCAGAGCCTCATGTGAAACCAGGAGCTACACACACACAGACTGCAGAGCCTCATGTGAAACCAGGAGCTACACACACACACAGACTGCAGAGCCTCATGTGAAACCAGGACTTAATTCAATTTGTTAACGTCACATTATTCAGCGGGTTTCATTCAACTTTAAGCAGCAAAATGAGTTCATTCTATAGAGAGGGTGATGCAAAACTTCTGATCACAGCTGTAAACACTGCAGGACCATGTGCGACACAGCTGCCTTCACATACCCCCAGGTCTGCAATCGCTTTTTCATTTGTGATCAAACTCTTCTCTGGACGTATGCAAAACTTACATAGAGAAAGTCAGACAGACTCACTTTGCAACCCAGTGACTGTGGGAAGGTATGGGAGCCTGAGCCTCAATACAGCTTGAGTCCCATTCGCCAGCATTTGAAGGCTTTCATTACATAAAGAACGTTCGGGGTTTTTACCTGCAGTATCAGCGGGGTGGCCACTGGGGGCACCAGTCTGCAGAAATCACTGCTTTCCACAGACCCAGTGTTTTGGGTTGATCAGTCATTTAAGAGCATGTGGTAATGCAACCGGAGATAGGGGCTAGCTGGTTAGGAAATGGGACTGGGATGAATAAAGCCAGCCCTCTCTCACACACAAAGGGGTTGGCTTTTATTTTCACTGCTCTTGTGAATTGAAAAGGAATGCACAGAACCCCTTCTACAGTCTAACAGACAAACAGCCTCCATACACTCCCTGAATACGACACTAAACTTGCAGTTTTGTCAAAACCGGACGTGCCTAATCTGTAAGAAATTCCTCAGCGTTCTTGTTTTGCAGGCTATAAAGACTTCTTGACTGGTAAACACTGCAGCGGGTTCTGTAGCACTTGTAAAAAGTGCACACGGTGTGTTATTTTGGAAGAGGACTTGTTCACCCATAGCTGTGTAACTCACCCATGTTGAGCGTGACTGTGATGATGTTCAGGGACATGGTGGAATCGGTGACACTGCTGAAGGAAGAGGTCTGAAAGAGAGACCAGGAGCATACAGAGGATTCAAATCAACACAGACAAACATCTAAACCTGCAAACCAACACCACCACCCACTTTAAAAGCACCGCAGTTCATAAATATATTTCAACGTCGTTTCAATTGCACTGGCACTCATTCAGAGTGGCTCTGCGGTCCTTGAGTTATCATTTCTCTATTATTATTATTATTATTTATTAGCAGACACCCTTATCCAGGGCGACTTACAATTGTTACGAGATATCACATTATCTTTTACATACAATTATTATTTTTTACACATTATTTTTACATACAATTACCCATTTATACAGTTGGGTTTTTACTGGAGCAATCTAGGTAAAGTACCTTGCTCAAGGGTACAGCAGCAGTGTCCCCCACCTGGGATTGAACCCACGACCCTCTGGTCAAGAGTCCAGAGCCCTAACCACTACTCCACACTGCTGCTCTTTAAATCTGAACAGTGTTGTGCATTCCATTCAAATTACATGAATTTTCAACTCCCCACCCACTCTACACCTCCACACTGAAGAGAAGATGGTAAGTTCTGCGGTTTGAATGGAATGGAATGGAATGAGGAAGGTCCTTCAGTGCTGGCATTTAGCATTCTCCAAACAAGCATCAAGCCAGGTAAGAATGAGAACTTTATATTGGTGGAACAAAAGAACAAAGCCTCTTAGAATGAAATAAAGTCAGAAAGTGGTGATGGAAAGGTTTTAGAAAAATATGAAAACCATGAAACATTCTTTTTTACAGACTCCGATAAAACTAATTGAAGTAACAGTGGGTCCAAGATTAGCGAAACCAGCTGTGTTGAGTGTGGGTGTGTCTGGGTGCAGCAGGGTGTGTGTGGGGGTGTGTCTGGTCCCCAGGGTTGGGGTGTGTCTCCTACCCTCTCCAGTCTCGGGGGTCTCTGCTTCCTGCGGCGCCGATGTCTCTTCAGCAGTCTGGAGGCGCTGCTCTGCTCCGTGGAGCTGCTGAACCTGCGGACACACAGAGGAGGGACTGGACAGGAGCACCAAGGGACAGAGCTGAGCAAGAAACCTCCATTCAAATCACAAACCTGTCGACTGGGAGTCCTCTTCAACGTCTTACATAGGATCAGGAGGGGAGGAACACACACACACACACACACACACACACATGAATTGACCCCAACCCTGGTATTAACATCCCAAAGCACTAGCCCCTCCCTCACCACAAAGCACTAGCCCCTCCCTCACCACACCCCCAAAGCACTAGCCCCTCCCTCTCCACACCCCCAAAGAACTAGACCTCTCCCTCACCACACCCCAAAGCACTAGACCCCTCCCTCAACACACCCCCAAAGCACTAGACCCCCTCCCTCACCACCCCCCCAAAGCACTAGCCCCTCCCCCAGCCTCACCTGCTCATGGTGTCGTCCTCGTCGGAGTCACAGAAGCTGGTGGTCTCGATCTCGCTGCTCATCACCGTGCTCGCACTCTCATAGCCAGCTAGATGGCGCTCTAACCTGCTCTGCCCGTTCAGCCGAGGACCCCCTGCAAACCCCACACAAAGGCAGTCTGAGATCAATGCTAACCAGGGTCTAAAACCAGCTGTTAACTTATCACGCCAAGCTCCAAACACGCAATCCTGCTCTGCAAGGCTTATACATGTTTACAAAACCCATCTGTCGTGGTTTAGGTTTTATGTTGCAATCTCACATCGACACTGCAGTTTTATTGAACAATCCAGCACCGTTTCATGCAAAGACTGGAGATGTATTTCTTTCCATACTTGTGCCAGCACCGGTATACAAGATAAAACTACAGAGCCCACAATGCACCTGAAGAAACTCAGCTTCCTGCCAAACGAATATCCCTAAAGTGTGCAACTTACAGCTCTGGCAAAGGTTTTGCATCACCCTATAGAATGAACTGATTTCATAAAGTCGAATGAAACCTGCTGAATAATGTTACGTTAACATATTGAATTATACACCCGGTTTTTTCCATGTACTTAATTGACAAAAATGGAAAAATGTGACATTTCGAAATCTAACATGAAATACTGTACTACTATTATGGCTTCCGTTAGACTTTTGCAATACTATTTTGTAGTTCTTTGATAACATGCTAAATAAAAGATCTAAATTATGTTCAGAGTATGTATTTTTTAATTATGTCTCAAGCCTAAGATTGTAGGTAAAGCTAAACTTTTGGCTGTAAATGGACTTGACCACAGTAGTTCTGGAGGTCGCGGTTGAGCGCTTGACCGCCTGACTCACCGTGCTGCTCGTGGCTCTCCCTCCTGCGTGGTCTCTCTCGCCGAGACGAGACCACCGATTCGGTTTCCGTCTGGTCATCGAGATTCTCCTGGCTGCCCGCGACATTCGGACTGTTAAAAAAAACACACGCGCGTGAAATCCAACGCAAAACTCCCATCCAGTCACACGCAATACACAGTACAGAGACAAACAGGTAGATAAACTGCAGGTATGAGGATCTGCTGGGGTTAAGATACATCACAAATCACTTCACTATTGAACACAATTCTCTATACCTACAAACTCCCTAAATCGCTCCAAATTATCAGCCTGAAACTAAACATTATCCCTGCATGGTCTACTTTTATTATTATTATTATTATTATTATTTATTTATTTATTTATTTATTAATATTATTTATTTCTTAGCAGACGCCCTTATCCAGGGCGACTTACAATTGTTGCAAGATACCACATTATTTTTACATACAATTCCCCATTTATACAGTTGGGTTTTTACTGGAGCAATCTAGGTAAAGTACCTTGCTCAAGGGTACAGCAGCAGTGTCCCCCACCTGGGATTGAACCCATGAGTCCAGAGCCCTAACCACTACTCCACACTGCTGCCCTAGATTTTAGATTACATTACATTTAGATTTCTCCAAGATATGGAGAAAGACGTCTTGTCTAAGTTTCTCCTTGAACGCATTTCTTTCAACGCATCTCAGTTTTGCATTGAGTGTTTAATGGCTCTGAATGATCAATCCATCTCTGTATTGGGGTTCTGATGCAATCCTATTGACTCACTGGAAAGAGGGGGGTCTGGAGTCTCCAATCCCCACAGTACGCTCCGCAGGGGGGGGCGGCAGCGGGGGAGGGGGCGGAGAGGGATCCGCTCTGATCTCTACTGGAGGGGCCACAACTTCTGCACAGGGGCTGTCCGAGGAAACCAGCTGAAAAGACAGAGCGAGTGAGGCAGGCAGGAACAGAGATTCAATACAGGAGCCCCTCGCTAATACAGACTCCGTTGCGATTCACTTTCGGGTATGCAGGAGACAGCGTTTGCCCCCCATTTAGTGTGACACTAGGGCACTGTGAATGGCATGATCCAGAGAGAGAGAAGGGAGGAGAAAATCAATTAAACTGAAAAATAAAAATGTAAAAACACGCTTTTATAACGACACCCAAAAAACAGGACAAAACTAAAACCGAACAAGGAGCCCACTAAATCACTAAAAATGTATTTCTTAGCAGACGCCCTTATCCAGGGTGACTTACAATTGTTACAAGATATCACATTATTTTTACATACAATTCCCCATTTATACAGTTGGGTTTTTACTGGAGCAATCTAGGTAAAGTACCTTGCTCAAGGGTACAGCAGCAGTGTTCCCCACCTGGGATTGAACCCACGACCCTCCGGTCAAGAGTCCAGAGCCCTGAGCACTACTCCACACTGCTTCCCTAATTGCTTTTGCACAGAAGGTCTGACTCACACTAACAGAAAACAAAAGCATATCAGCACATGCTCCAGTTTGAGAGCATGTTACCTTCTCGCTAGTTAGCTTCACTGATACCATGTGTGCGGGTGCTGTAATCACACACTAAAACAGGAATGTTAGTTAAATCCCTCGGTGCGGCTGTAAAAAAATGTACCAACAAGAGTTTGATACATGTGTACATAATTAGTGAAATACCTCCCAGATTCTAGTCCCACATTCTGATAACTTAATGTCCAGATCTCATCGTAATTGGGTAAATTTTTCCCTAGATATATGGGGAAAAAAGTTTGTGTGACACACAAGTTCCAGAACTCCCAGATAATACAATGCTGAAAAAAATGGGTTAACCAAAGTTTCATCACAATCAGATAAGTGTCTAGATACGTGTCTAGGATTCATTCTCGGCTAATCTTGGCAGATTAATTAAAACAGAAGGGCATACAAACTGAACACTTGAAATGTATGAAAAACAGGACTTGGATTGACTAGAATTCAGAGACGGCACAGATTGCAAGACACGGTTTAGATTCTCACCCAGGATACGACTCTCCCGTTGAAGCAGGGAAGCTTGGTGCGGTCGTCAGAAATCTCTTCCTTCACAACTCTGGAAAGAGACGGCAGCGTTAGCAGGTGTTTTGTTGGGCAGGTATCCAGTCATCATTATTATTATTATTTGTTTATTTAGCAGATGCCTTTATCCAAGGTGACTTACAGAGACTAAGGTGTGTGAACTATGCATCAGCTGCAGAGTCACTTACCATTACGTCTCACCCGAAAGACGGAGCACAAGGAGGTGAAGTGACTTGCTCAGGGTCACACAATGAGTCAGTGGGATTTGAACCGGGGACCTCGTAAGATAACTAGAACAGCAAACTGAACTCAAGAAGAAATTCACAACCAAAACGACCTTCACAACACTTTGGAAAATACATAGAGATTCATTCATAAGAGTGCGGGAGCAGTGCGGAAACTGAATCATGAATCACTGTGTATAAAACGCAACAATCTTCATTTTAACCTACAGCCAAACGCTTTCCATCCCCCTCTATATAGAATGAACTAATTTTGCTTCATAAAGTCGAATGAAACCTGCTGAATAATGTTACCTTAACATAAGAAAGTTTACAAACGAGAGGAGGCCCCATTCGGCCCATCTTGCTCGTTTGGTTGTTAGTAGCTTATTGATCCCAGAATCTCATCAAGCAGCTTCTTGAAGGATCCCAGGGTGTCAGCTTCAACAACATTACTGGGGAGTTGGTTCCAGACCCTCACAATTCTCTGTGTAAAAAAGTGCCTCCTATTTTCTGTTCTGAATGCCCCTTTATCTAATCTCCATTTCCCTGGTCCTTGTTTCTTTTTTCAGGTCAAAAAAGTCCCCTGGGTCGACATTGTCTATACCTTTTAGAATTTTGAATGAATCAGATCGCCGCGTAGTCTTCTTTGTTCAAGACTGAATAGATTCAATTCTTTTAGCCTGTCTGCATACGACATGCCTTTTAAACCCGGGATAATTCTGGTTGCTCTTCTTTGCACTCTTTCTAGAGCAGCAATATCCTTTTTGTAACGAGGTGACCAGAACTGAACACAATATTCTAGGTGAGGTCTTACTAATGCATTCTAAAGTTTTAACATTACTTCCCTTGATTTAAATTCAACACTTCTCACAATATATCCAAACATCTCGTTGGCCTTTTTTATAGCTTCCCCACATTATCTAGATGAAGACATTTCTGAGTCAACATAAACTCCTAGGTCTTTTTCATAGATTCCTTCTTCAATTTCAGTATCTCCCATATGATATTTATAATGCACATTTTTATTGCCTGCGTGCTGTACTTTACACATATTGAATTACACACTGCTTTGTAGTTTTCCATATACTTAACAAAACGCTAACATTGAAATCTAACATGAAATACTACTGTACTACTATTATGGCTTCCAGTAGACATTTGCAATATCATGTTGGAGTTTCTTTGATTACATGATGTTAAATAAAATATATAATATATATATTTTTAAAATGATCTCTCAATCCCATAATTCCAGGTGATACAAAACCTTTGGCTCAAGACAAAGACTCTTCTTTCTCAAACCCACTCTGCGCGATCTCCAGTGCCAGACTGCGGGTATCTGTGTCCCAGTCTGCCAGCAGTAGCTGTGCCGATCGCAATCCCCAGTGCTGTCTTTAGTTTGGCACAGAGGGGGGCATTCTCCTGCCAGCGTGCCACGACCGCGATGTGCGAACCACATTCCTTACCCAGACACGCTTCCACGCCAACGACAAACCACAACCCACAAACAAAGAGCATAGAGGAAGCAATTGTCATTTCAAAGGCAGTTCATTTTTCTCTTGCTGTTCAATGGGGTTTGCTGTCCTTTGAGCGGTTCTGTTGCTCACAGTTTTATAAACACTACAAGAAACACACGTCTTTTGCTTTGTCTGTATAGCAGCAATATATTTTTCAAAAAGATTCCTGGTGGTCTGAATATTTTTTTTCACACATGGCACCTAGGGAAATTTAATTTCTTTCTTTATTTTTTTTTTTACTCAGGAACGTCGGCCAGCAAAAATATATTTTTTCCTTCTAAACATCCAGATCTGGCAATAATGCTGGTGATTGAAATGAGAGGTGCACTGTATTGTGGGAACAGAAAACCAGCACTGTTGCAGGAGGGAGTGCTAAATTAAAATGAAAGACAATAATATTGACTATTCAAAAAATTTAAGATGGAGAGGCCCGTCAGTGCTCATGCGGCTCCGAGCAGCTGATTTATCTCAAAACGCCGTCAAGTCGGGTCTTAAAGGAGCCCAGTGATTCTGCCTCAACAACATGGCTAGGTAACCCATTCCATCCCCTCACCGCTCTCTGTGTGAATAAGTGTCTACATCCCCTCTGTCCTAAATCCATTTAATCTCCAACTCTGTCCTCTGGTCCTGGTTTCTGTGCTTAAAAGTATTGGTTAGGCTCCTTTCAAAATGAATTAAGCCTCATTAAATCCGAGCTCATGGAATGTGAAGGTAATTAATCATTATGAAACATGCCACTGTAGTAGTCTGTAGTTTGGGGGGGGTGAATTCAAAATGGCTTTTTCAACAGCGAGCTCTCCTCTGACGTACAGTACAGGAGCGAGGGCAGGGAGCTCCGAGACCAGCCTGCATCGCATGTCAATTCCCAACAGGAAGAGAATTCCTAAACATGGCTTTCTGTTTTCACAGCAGCTCCTGCACTCCCCCTTTCTGGGGCGCAGAGATTCCAGACAGACTGTTTTACCATATGGCAGCAAAAGCAGAGCCCGTCTGCACACAACAACACAGGGAAGAAAACTCAAAAGCAAGGCTTGAGACTCTCAAGGCTTTCACAATCCTGTTCAGGTAGATTGTTGAAATGATCAGCAGCACTGATAAAACCTGGAGGGTTACTGAGAGAGCAGCTGCAAGGGAGGAACCACATATTTATCAAACTTCTGATCATTTCAATAACAGACCTCACTGATGGGAGTTCTGAACCCCAGGACTGGGTGCAGCAGCAGCAGCAGCAGCAGCAGGGCTAGTGTGAGTTTGTAACCCTGCTCAAATTCCTGGCTCCTGATCATTTCAATATTAATAATAATAACAGACTTCATTGAGGGGAGTTCTGAACCCCAGGACTGGGTGCAGCAGCAGCAGCAGCAGCAGCAGCAGGGCTAGTGTGAGTTTGTAACCCTGCGCAAACTCCTGGCTCCTGATCATTTCAATATTAATAATAATAACAGACTTCATTGAGGGGAGCTCTGAACCCCAGGACTGGTTGCCATTTCAAGCCCTGTCAAATTTAGTGACTATGTTTTTTCACCTAGATGCTAGGACATGTCATCCCACATCACGTCTGTAAATTGATATGGATGGAGAACGTCTCATCCATGTGTCAAACTTGGCGCAGGCATTAACATTATTTAGCAGAAGTGTTTGAGAAGATCAGATTGTGGGGATGTACAGCAGGCATTCGGATGCCCTCAATAACATCACCGAGTTTCAACCCAATTAGATAAGCTCTAGATATCTGTACAGACAAACTGACACACAGGAGATGTGCCCATGTTTGATCAGTTAGTTAAGAGGTTCTCAGATGTATGCCAAAGTGTGACAAACATATGTACAGACAGCCGCCCAAAATAAACCCTTTGAGAATGTTCTTATCACTATTGGCTAAGCTGCATCAATGTGAAACGCCAATGTGACACATACAGGCGCCACATATTATCCCTGCTGATTGGTTTAGGAGAAGGGTTGGAACTTTTCATGTGACAGACAGACAGAGGCACAACCTGATACTCAGTTGATTATAGTACATGATTTAATACCAAGTTTCATGACAACTGGATGAGTGGCGTTTCAGATATATGGGGAAATCTATGAGGTGTGACATACCTATATACAACTGATTCCATATATTATTATTATTATTATTATTATTATTATTATTATTATTATTTATTTCTTAGCAGACGCCCTTATCCAGGGCGATTTACAATTGTTACAAGATATCTCATTATTTTTACATACAATTCCCCATTTATACAGTTGGGTTTTTACTGGAGCAATCTAGGTAAAGTACCTTGCTCAAGGGTACAGCATCAGTGTCCCCCCACCTGGGATTGAACCCACGACCCTCCGGTCAAGAGTCCAGAGCCCTAACCACTACTCCACCTTCGCAGGGGGGCTCATCATGTCGGGGATTAGAACTCCAATAAGGGGGCTTTTAAAGAGGTCAAAGCATTGTCACAGATCATACAAGAGATACAAAAAATATATCAATGGACAAGTCAAAAGGGATAGGGAGAGAGCTAACTGAATCGGATTCTCTCGAAGTGGAGAAGACACCGTTGTTTTATTCAACAAGACATCACAGGCAGACAAACCACAACCACTTCTGATTACAGAACGCTCTTCCCATGACAGACTAAACTTCCACCCATGAAACAAACCACAGCGTGGGTCGCAGGGCAAAGACCACAAAGCCTCTGCACACCACAACACTGTTACACTGCGTCTAGCCAGCTGGAGGGTGAATAACTACATCAGCCAAATACTGCTTTCTTTACAATAACTCATCTGATAGTACCGTAAAGAAAAGGGTGCTGTGTATATTATTATTAATTTCTTAGCAGATGCCCTTATCCAGGGCGACTTACAATTGTTACAAGATATCACATTATTTTTACATACAATTACCCATTTATACAGTTGGGTTTTTACTGGAGCAATCTAGGTAAAGTACCTTGCTCAAGGGTACAGCAGCAGTGTCCCCCACCTGGGATTGAACCCACGACCCTCCGGTCAAGAGTCCAGAGCCCTAGCCACTACTCTACACTGGGTGTCCTGCGATCCCCAAGCCAAGCGAAATTAATTCAAAACCAATTCAACTACATTTTTGTAATTTATTTTTACAGCCTAGATGAAAGACAATCAACAAAGTACCTCCTAAACTCTCTCCACGAACACAGTAAAGGGGTTTAACGGCTTTGTTCAATACAACGCAACCAGTTATCATTTAAGGTGCCCTTGCGAGTGGGATCACGCATTGAAATATATCAGATGTATTTGAAGGGGGAGGTTAATCAGAAGGAGAGTAGAAGGGTTAAAATGAGCAGAAATGCCCCCCCCCAACAGGTTACTTGAAGCGTGATGTTTAGGAATTCTCCAACAGTCTGACGGTTATGGGTCCTCAACCCAAACAAGGCTACAGAAAGGTTCTGTTCAGATCCAATAATGGTGGACATTAGTTACAGGAATTGTTAGAGGCTGGGCAGCTCTGGGCAAAAGTTTCGCATCCCCTAGAATTTAAGGATGGAGACATCATTAAAATAATTTAAATAAACACACACACTATATGAACATAGATCTTTAATTTATCATGTAACCAAAGAAACCACTAAATGATATCGCAAGAAGTCTACCCAAAGCCGTAACAGTAGTACAGTATTTCATGTTAGACATTGAACATTTTTCCATTGGTCATTTTTTCTTGAAGTATATGGAAAACTACAAAGTGGTGTGTAATTCAATATGTTGACGTTACATTATTCAGCAGGTTTCATATCTGAATGCGTTTGTCGGGAATGCGATTAGTTCTTTATGCAATAGATTTATGAAAAGCCCATCAAACTGCAAGAGCTACCCACCATATCTCTTACAAATACACCTGGAAATTCAGAAAGGTGGTGTATTTATTTTAAAGTAACCCATTCTAAAATCAAGTGGAATATATACTAACATGCCGCTAATCAAGCTCGTAGTAAAACCTGGAATGGGTCGAACTGCTATGGAAAGAGAGTTATTTCCATCCCCGTCTCACAGAATAGGAGCAAAAAGAGGATTGCAGGCTACAGCCGAAACCACTTCACAGAAAGTTCAGTCGAATTAGAGCCCACGTCTACAAAGTATTCAAAACTACAGCACCGTCTCCGCCTTGATACAATACATCAGCTGCATCCTCCAAAGCCGAAATTAAATCCTTATTTCAATTTCTATTGAGGAAATCATAAAAATCAATAGGTCATTTTTAAAGGAAGCTATTTGACGAGGAAAAGGGCTGCGGCAGCGGGCCCTTCTGGCTGTTATCCCAAAAACTTCAGGCTTTTTTTTTTTTTTTCTTTTTTAACAACACAGAGAGAAAGAGGTTTTTTTGAAAGGCGAACCTGAACCTAAACCTAATCCCCAGGAACAAAAGCCTTGAAGGGCGAAGACGCTATTCAGTTTCCCTGTTTTAAATTAGAAAATAAATACCAGGCCACAATGGGCTGGCAATGACTCAGAAAGTGAAGCGAGCGAGGGGGGTAAAAAAAAAAAAAAAACACAACACCGAGAGACCCAACTAAAAAGTTTAACGTGGAAAAATACTCCATCTTTGCTCTTTCCCCAACGGCCTCCTTGGTACACGCAGCTTTTAAACCTCGAAGCTGAACGTGTGGATGGGAAACCGTGATTTATTTACACGGCATCGTGCAATAATGTATCAAGTCTTTGAAACAGTTACACGCATTTGTATTTAAGGAGAGACGCATTTTACATATTTTTTTAATTCCCAAAGGGGTAGGACGGTGGAAAATTTAGAAAAACACCGTACATGTCTGCAGTAAAACAGTACCACCTTCCAAAGCGTTCAATACTTAAAGTTTATTAAAAACAAAACAAAAAAAATCTCATAATATTTGTAAACACACAAAAGTAGAACATATTTCTGCTGACATTTGTATCTCAATATAAAACAAACCGTGTACTGAAATGTGTTTATTGGTTTTTTTTTTTTTTTTAAATGTAGGTTTTATTTTTCTGGGGGAAATGGAGAGTTTTGCGTGGCGGGGTTGCAGCGAGACGCTCGTCCACGCGAGTCTACCCTGCATGCAAAATCCACAACTTTAAGAATTTTTTTTTTCTTAACACATTAACAAACCCTTGAAAAGTGTTCGCTTAATTCAACGGCGTTTTTAACCAGGCTTAATCGTGCATCACTGCTCCCAATAAATACAATCATCTTACCCAAAATCCTGGTCCATGGACTTGAAAAAAAACTTGTAGTTCGGCTTGTTTAAAACTTGTTTAAAATCCAGTAAAGTAATGTTCTCGGCTGGGATCGGAATTTTCACCAGATAAGGCGTTTCTTCCTCATCAATGTGATATATTATCTTCGTTTCCGCCATTTTCCACCGCTTTGCAAGCGATCGGAACACACGCCTTATGTATATTTATATAACTTATTTTTTAGATTTACGAAGGAGAGAAAAAAAAATCTCAAAACTTTCTAACAACAACAAAAAAAACTTTCTTTAGGAGCCAACGCGGCGTCTGACGTCAGGTGGGCTCCCCGTGCGTCGGTCCGTGCGTAACCCTTCCCCTCCCCTCTCCCGGCCTGCCGATTCGTTGTTTTTGTGGGAGCCTGTACCCCAAAAATTCGCCCCCTTCGTCGGTCTGCAGTGCTCCAACCAGACCGAGGTGAAACTTCTCGAATCAGTTCGTCATATTAAAATCAATGCAGATACTGTTAACGCAGATATAACCCCATGACATTATTTCACCTGTAATGGAACTAGTACCACAGTGGGTATAGAAGAACTTCCACCCGATTTAGGAAAAGTGACGCTAAAATTAAGAGCATTGCACAATTGATCCTGCATAGGATGTTTGATATACATGTAGGGTTGCCATATGGCTCCAGATTAACGCTTTGAGACAGACCGGGATTTCAAAATTCCCCCTAGATTGAAAGTAATCCACGTATAAATGAGCTCCACCTTTGCTGAGATTAATCCTGCTGTGGTGGAATTGCTTGGGCGCAGCAAACAAGTCACACTGATCAGCTGCTTCTGATCAGATCTTAATGAACGAATAGCTAATTTATCGATAGAGCAACGAGATGATGATGCGATTGTATTTGCAGAACAATATGGCCGATTGAATTTTAACAAACAGAAACAAATAGCGACTGGCTACAATTAATTCTTGGTATAATACAATTATTTGACGCGCATGCGGGTATTTAAGCATCATTATTAATTGTAGCTAAGGATGGTTCATTTACACCTTCATTTATTTCAATTTAGGGGCAAGTTTGAAATCCCGTTCCGTCTCACAGCGTCCGGTTAATCTGGAGCCACATGGTAACCCTATACATGTTAATATGCTATACACTCTAGAGCAGGGGTGGGCAATCCTGGTCCTGGAGGGCCGGTGTCCCTCCTGGCTTTTGTTCCAGCTGTGCTCTCAATTACTTAATTGTACTGATTATTACCAATTATTGGTCTAATTAAGTAATTGAGAGCACAGTTGGAACAAAAGCCAGGAGGGACACCGGCCCTCCAGGACCAGGATTGCCCACCCCTGCTCTAGAACCTCAGGAACATAAGAACATAAGAACATAAGAAAGTTTCCAAACGAGAGGGGGCCCCATTCAGCCCATCTTGCTCGTTTGGTTGTTAGTAGCTCATTGATCCCAGAATCTCATCAAGCAGCTTCTTGAAGGATCCCAGGGTGTCAGCTTCAACAACAGTACTGGGGAGTTGGTTCCAGACCCTCACAATTCTCTGTGTAAAGAAGTGCCTCCTATTTTCTGTTCTGAATGCTCCTTTATCTAATCTCCATTTGTGACCCCTGGTCCTTGTTTCTTTTTTCAGGTCAAAAAAGTCCCCTGGGTTGACATTGTCAATACCTTTTAGGATTTTGAATGTTTGAATCAGATCACCGCATAGTCTTCTTTGTACAAGACTGAATAGATTCAATTATTTTAGCCTGTCTGCATATGACATGCCTTTTAAACCCGGGATAATTCTGGTTGCTCTTCTTTGCACTCTTTCTAGAGCAGCAATATCCTTTTTGTAACGAGGTGACCAGAACTGAACACAATATTCTAGGTGAGGTCTTACTAATGCATTGTAAAGTTTTAACATTACTTCCCTTGATTTAAATTCAACACTTCATATAGATGCAAATTCTGATATTCTCAGTAATTTATGCTAAATAATGTACCAAGTTTTATGATCATTGGATAAGTGCGTCTACAGATATGCCTTTCACCTCTGGAGGCCTGGGCTCCAATCTGGGGCGCTAGGTGGCACAGACAGACAGACAGACAGACAGACAGACAGACAGACAGTGAGTGAGTGAGTGAGTGGGCTAATTCCCTAGCTTCTCATTCTTGTTTTTAACCGGCCTCTGGAGTCCTGGGTTCCAGTCTGCTCAGGCCACGAATGAGTTAGGCCATTGGTCTCAACACAGCCCCCAGACAGACAGACAGACAGACAGACAGACAGTGAAAAAAAACTGTAGTAAATCCATGGTATAATCAAAATGACTGCGCACATTTACTGTGGTGAAGTTTTCGAAGGGCATTTTCAAATGATTCTGGTTGCTGTGTAATACCCATCAACCCTCTCCTTCCTTCCCTCCCTCTCCCTCCAAGTGGCTATACTTCCCCTGTCTCAGGTCTCTGCTAGTGTGAATTCAGGGACCTAATTCAGACCGTCTAACAAAGATTTAACAGACAGCAGCATCCATCATTTTAGTATTTGAATAGACTTTTAATAATCATTTTAACAGTCTCTTCCTTGCTGAGAGCTGGACCTGTTTCTGCATGTATTGCACAGAGAACTTTCTATGCTGAAGTTTGTATTCAAGGCTGGCAGCTGTTCAGGATTGTGTTGTGCTAGGATACATTGAAATGAATGTTCTTCTGGTTTTGAGACAGGAGAAATAATAAAGATCAGCCTGTATCTCTTTCCTAGCTAATGTATCACTGTGGTTGTGTAGGTGCTGAGGATGATGCAAGTGTACGAGAAAGGGTTTAGGGAATAACAAGGTGAATTAGAAGTTTAAGAAGCTCAGGAACCCACAGGAAACATCAAGACAGAGAGACTCCATCCGTCCCACGTCCCAAGGAGCACGGGTCGTATCTATTTGACTCTTATAGCTTAATACAGCGTTGCTACTGTATTAGAAGTTAAGTGACACAACTTTGTCGGTTGACTACGATTGTGTTGGTGTGTGAATCTGATTATTCCTAATACACCTGGGTGAGGTTCGAAATCTTACAAGGTTTATCATGGTTTCAAAAATGCAACAAATGACACAGCGTTTTCATCAATGTTCTTTAATTCTTGCAAAGCATGTTCAAGCATTTCACAAATCTATTAAAATCTCCGTATAAAAACACAAATTAAACAGTAGCATCAAATGTCATTTTCATATTGATTATTTTGTGGTGTTTGCAATCACTCTGTGATGTTGAGGGATTGCTCCGATACTGGCTTTGAGCTGCTGTGAGCTTGTCTAAGTGCTTGGGCTAAACAGCCTTACTCTCCATTCAAAACACACAACCAGCTCTAAACCCGGTGAAGACAGATTTAGAGAAAAATGACAAAAACAGTATTGGAGCAATGGAACCCACAGCAAACACCAGAATGCTGGCAGGCTATTGGGGAGTTTACCGTCACCATTTATGCATTGTGGGATATTAAAAGGGTTTGATTAGTACACATTAGTTAGCTGCTGCAAAGCTGGATGTGTTATTCTATATTTCATAAGCGTTGTTTCGTTTTTTGCTGCCTTTCATTGACAGACCTGCTTCTGGAGCGTTGTTTCATTTTTTGCTGCCTTTCATTGAAAGACCTGCTTCTGGAGCGTTGTTTCATTTTTTGCTGCCTTTCATTGAAAGACCAGCTTCTGGAGCGTTGATGAGGTGGGTTACAGCTGTCAAAGATTTGAACCCTCCCATTATTTAACCCCAAAAGCAGAACCAATTCTCTTTCCAGATCTGTCACGCTCATCTCCTGCACAGTTCCTGTGTCTGTATTACTTGCTAGAAAACCTCTAGAGAGAGCTGGTTTTTTGTTGTTGTTTAAACAGCAGAAGGCATTCCAAATATGGCTCGGGACGTTGACTCGTCGCACCATTTCTCCTTTCTTGTCTTTGAGCCCTGTCCATGTTTGACCAGGGACAACCCCAGTAACCACGTACATCTCTGAGCAAGAGGAGGCATTCTGGACCATCTTTTGCTCAAGTTGGTTCCAGTTCCCGTTATTCATCGTCTTACTCATGGGGGCTACATTGGTGAAGGTAAAAGTAGCAGCAGAACTAAGGTGGTGACCACTTGGGTTCAAGTGACCGCGGTCGTAACCACTGAAATCTTTGTCGACCGCTTGGCTCTTCTGAATCTTATTTTGCCGTTGATATTCTGGGTAGCTCTCCAAACACCTATGCTCATTGTTGTATTCTCTTATAAGTGTCCTGGTATCTAGTTCACGGGTCTGTTCAGCAGCAAGGTCTCTGTGCACAAGCTGAAATAAAGAAAGATGAATTTGTCATGCTGGGGGGGATCATTAGGATAGGATTGGCACATCCAATCCTATCAGATACGATCCCCTGTGTTAACCGATGGACCTCTGGTCTGTGTCGTTTACACAGGCTGCTACCAACTGAACACTACTGATGGAAACTGATCAATGCCCATTTTATTGGGGGTCTAAAACAGTTAATTCAGCTCTTGGCAGGACAGAATGGATTCAGTTGCAGATTAAAAAGTGGCAAGACGGCTTTCAGCATGAATGCAAGGGAAATACAGCACGACTCAAAAGCTCTTTCTATCAACACGCTCAGCTAGACACAGAGGTCTTACCAGGAATACGGGTTTAACCCCTCGGTGGGCAGGACCAAGTGCATCATCCCAGTAAGGGGCCTATGGGCAGCTCTGATATAGAGAGCTCAGAATACCTACCCAATGGGCAGGGATATCCCATAGTCATGTTGGTGCTCGTCTTCGATTTGTGAGGGAACATTACTGCGTATTACCTTTTAGTTCAGGGCAGGGAGCGTCGGAGGCCGCTAGAGGGTGCAAAATAAACGGTGTTGCAATAATAGAAACAGTGTTTGTGTTGAAATAGTAACAGACTTAATCTGATAGTGGCAGTTAGGTTTAGGGGTAGGAGTTGAGATTAGGTTTAGGGTTAGGTTTAGAGGTAGGGTAAGGTTTAGGGGTTAATTTTAGGGGTAAGGTGTAAGTCGCATATGATGTGTGGACTGAAGTTACAGCTGTATATATATATATATATATATATATATATATATATATATATATATATATATATATATATATAACTTTACACTTTTTTTCTGCATTCTTCCTTGAAATTAATATAATAAAAAGTCAAGGATGAGACACTTGGTAGAATTTTGCGTTTGAGTGTGCGAGTTGTGTGAAGTTATTTGCACCCTCTAGCGGCCTTTAGTAGCTACTACACCGACGCTCACCGTCTGAACTGAAATTCATAATTTCTGTATTTTCCTCACTTTATGTTCTTAAAATGAGCTTAACGAGCAAACATTTGGAAGAAATTTCAATTTTTTAGTGTGAGTTAAGTGTATTGTACCCTATTTTGAAATGTCAAATTTTTCAATTTGTCCGTTTTTTGTAGTACTGTGTGTGGAAAACTACAAAGCGGTATGCAATTCAATATGTTAACGTAACGTTATTCAGCAGGTATCATTCAACTTTATGAAGCAAACATTACATAGGACCGATACTGTAAACGTTTGTATTAATTATCTAAACTAAAACTAGTGCTGCATAAAATCACAAAAAAAAACACTTAAAATTTTGAACAACCCCTTTTTTTTACGCTGCCATTTACTAACAGCGATAGGACCCGAAGAAGGAAGGGGGATCGTCTGGGACATTTACCTGGACGGCGGGTCTTACCAGATGACCAAGCCTTAACAAGACATACACAGTAGTAACTAAGAAACGTAAATAACTTTAGTAACCATGCGCACTGATATTTACCTGTGGTTCGACATTAAAGTAGTTTTGTGGACGACCCGATGTTTGTTTGGGTCTCGGATCAAGTATATAAGCGGAGTAGAGCGGGATTCGTCTGCCTCGGTCATACAGCGTAGCAAAAGAGTGATCTGGTAGGTTTATTTCTTTCTGACAGATGTAAGCGGCAGCATTCTGTCTATACGCGGATTGACAGGTTTCAGGGTTTTCGTGTGTATTAGCGTCTTCTGGAACAGCAAGCGCAATTCGTTCAAACCCAGATGGCGGAGTCCTTTTATAGAAGAACTGTGAACAGCTGTTGAAATCGTCCCGGACCTCTCCGCTCCCCATCTCCACCGCGGCCAGAGCCAGACACGCAATAATGAAGCACTGCATTACCGCTGAGCCACTACAGCGAATCGGGATTCCTATATCAGGACAGAGCGCTTCCAGCTTTATAGAGCCCGAGCTGATAGAGATTGCATACTCCCAGTAGTCCGGCCCAATCAAATACTGATGGTGAAAAGTGTAGGTGTGTCAAAACAGTTCTTGGAAATATATATATATATATATAACTGAAATGAAACAGTTCAAATATGGACAAGAGCACCATGTCGATTGTTATCCAATTAAAATAAAAAGCAAGATACTTCTATATAGGAGGGTGCTCAAATTTTTGTCCACTAACTGTAGGTCCCCCATAGTCCACAATATACATATATTCAGTCACCTCCAAAATTATTGGCACCCTTGATAAAGATGAGCAATAAAATATATAATACCAGCACTGAGCTATATTGTAATTTTCCAACATGTGGAATATATTTGATAATGATTCAATGGAATCAACCAAAATTACACATTTCTCAAATGATGAATTTATTTCCAAAAAAAACGTAGTGTCACAATTATTGGCACCCTTGTTTTCAGTACTTTGTGCACCCTCCCCTTGCAAGGATAACGGCACTGAGTCTTTTTCTATAATGTTTAATGAGATTAGAGAACACATTGGGAGGGATCTTAGATCATTCCTCCATACAGAATCTTTCCAGATCCTCGATATCCTTCGGTCTGCACTTATGGACTGCCCTCTTCAATTGAAACCACAGGTTTTCAATGGGGTTCAAGTCCGGAGACTGAGATGACCATTGCAAAATGTTGATTTTGTGGTCAATTAACCATTTCTTTGTGGATTTTGATGTGTGCTTGGGGTCATTGTCTTGCTGGAAGATCCACTTGCGGCCAAGTTTCAGCCTCCTGGCAGAGGCAACCAGGTTTTTGGCTAAAATGTCCTGGTACTGTTGTCACGAAATCCACGTGTTCAGATTTCTTTACGTACTCTTTTTATTTGCTCAGCACACACTCTTATCTCAGGGGAGACGTTAGGAGGACAGAGATGTTATTACTCCTAGTGGGGTATAGTTCGTGCTCTGGACCCGCAATATATCCAGATGACTAATATGGTACCCAAGAAATTGACAGACTCATGTATCTAAAGTGTTTTTTACGAATCAGAGTATGATCAGTACTCATTCGGTTTATTAACGGTTACATATTGGATTGAGTAGCTACAGGCTACTTCATATCCCCAGCTGACAGACGTTCTGGGCAGTCCAGTGTCTTAACAGATATTAACGTTAACACTTTAATACATCTTTATGTATTCGTGCAGCCGGCAGGCCTGGCCACGACCACGACACTAAATACACCCAGTAGCCTCTTTTCAGCACATTCAACAAATGTTCTCCTATCTTCTAAACATAGCGTGAGTCCCTTATAGCAATACATGCAATACATGTGAGATAAAATAATAATTGATTAATGCTTACCCTTTAATATAGATCGTAAAAGGATATGACTGTCTTCACCAGGCAAATGAAACTGAGTTAAATCAGTTCAATTGTGTTTTTGGTTTGCAGAAGATGGACCACCTTACCCTGTCTGGGATGAGTGTGGTACTCCATTGAAATTACTCTGGAGTTAAATAGGTTTTTCGTCTCATTGGAATACATGGGACGCCTCAATTAAATCCAATCATTAATCAGGTGGGACAGTTCTTATCCATTTTACAAATAATAGTTTTCAAAAGATCCGGACTAACTTTTCAGAATTAATAGGTGTCATGTACTCAATAAATTCAATATCTCATTTCTAACTCCAAACCTATGATCTCATTTCTTTGCTTTCCTCCGAGCCCCTCCTTTATCTGAAAAGTTAAGTGACCCAAGGTTCCCAGGATCTTGGTTTATAATATAATATAAAAACACTACTGCATGCAAAACACTAATTTTATATGTGTTATATATGAGAGATGTTCTTAATATGTGACATCATCTTCTAAGTGATTATATTATGCTAAATTAAAGGTATGTGTTTCTTTTAACTTCATATTGTTTCATCATTTTGTTAATGAGTCAGTTTTGATTCCATATTGTGGTGGAATTTTCTGCATACAATGTTGCAGACACCGGTCCTGTACTGAAAACAATAGAGCAGAGACAAGTTGGAGCAACTTCACACTTTATTAGTCTGCAAACTGGACCATTCAACAGAGTGTCACAGACTCTGCAAGCAACCGCAAAGAAAGCTCAAAATACACTAAGTCAAACAGTTCCTTATAGAATCAGTTTTTGCACAGAATTCATGACTTGTGGTAATTCTTATCTCCCTTAGTCAGCTCAAACCAACCTTGTGGTATTCTTGATACTGTTGTCTACCGACTTTTCTGATTGGTTGATTTTTCTAGTTGCTAGGGAGAGAGTGTCTGTCAGGTCTCAAAGTTGATTCCCCCAATACAAGAATATTAACTAAGTGACTGGGGAGAAAAGAGGAATTATCGCTGTCTCAAAATATTATCTTTTGAGACAGTGTCCTATTCTCATGTCGCTGACTCATGCACTTCTCTGAAAACAGGGCTGCTGACCCTTGGCCATATTCCAGTGTATTAGTTCAACATCATAAATCTATTACTTTGTTAACATCAAACTTCATATAATATCATTATTCAGGTTATACATGTCACAGAAATCATCAAAACACATTAAATTAAAACTCTTAGTATGATTAGTCTAAATTACTACAATTAATCTGACGATTAGTCTAAATTACTACAATTAATCTGAGTTTTTCTAACACAATATACCATTGTCTAACAGAGTATTTGACAAAAGTTTGTCTCATACAATATTCAAGTCATTTAGTTTCACTAAGTTTAAGTGGTAATAGTTTTCATTACAATTATTTATCCATTAAGAGATGCACTGACCAGGCTCTGACCTGTACCTCTCTGGGAATATGTTACTGCTAGCAGTTTCCACAGTCTCTTGTTTTTTTCCAAGGTCAGAGTCTGTGCAAACACTTTTTTAGATATATGACCTGTCCATTAAGCCATGAGTTGTGCATATTATTTCAAGACATTTACTTATCAGTACTAAACCACTAACTCCATCTCTATGAGGCTTGCAGCTCTGCTGAAGTGAAACCCAAGGACATTCCCTCTTTCTAGATAAAAAGAGATGCCCTGGTTTCACTGTAGCAGTTTCAAATAACCACATTATAAGGATTCCATCTACCATCATTAGACAATAGTATAGTGGATTAATAACAAGGTACATTATAGTATATTATGACAAACTTAACACAAAAACATAACACAACACCTTTTAACTTCTATAATTCAATGGATATCATAATGTCTAGAAGTCTTATTGTTCAATAGAAAGAAGAATAAACTTGTACCATTTTCCCATTTAAGTAAATCGAATACTGCTCCAGGTTTTAATCTTCTTATCACTACAGCAAAGTCGTGAACAAGCAATAATACTTGTCAGTTTTAAATAATATGTTTTCTCATTATAGCAAATACTTAAAACATATTATTAATCTTATGAAATAACTGTTATGAACTATAAACAGTTTCAATTAGCACTGAACCTGTTTCATTATGAGATAATCTTTCAATTAATTTACCTCTGTTTATAAGTTGCTATAATATTATTTTGGTGAATCCCTCTTAGGATTTAAATCCAAATATAGGCCAGTATAACTGCATTCAACTAGGCGTGGCCCTTCTCTTTGTTCATACAAAATCCAGCCGAGACAGGATTTTTTCTTAAGACCTCTGGCTTGTTAGTTAATCTTTTGGTCATAAAGAGTCTCTTCTTATCTTGTGTTTTTAGGACATAAATTTGTAGATTAACGTTCACTTTTAGCCGGAATGGTGCTTTTTATCAAGCGTCATGCTTTCTGAAGATAAGATATACTAGTGGTAAATCATTCATTATATATATTTTCTTAGGGATTCTCAGACTACTAAGTATTTGATTGAATACATGTGTAATTCCAAACAAGTGAGGACTGACCTATTTCATGGAGCAAGAGAGCCACCTACTAGTGGTACAAGGATACTCTTTCTTTATCCTTCCTAATATCTTTGACACTTCATTTTATAATACATTCCATATTTAAAATCGCCTAGTACATATTCAGCATATCCATATGTTCTCAGCAGGATTCAGCTTCTGTACCAGGTTTCGCTCTTAGTTGGTTCCACAAGAAGTCCCTTGATCCAATGTTTCTCCATCACAGGTGTGGATTTCTATGGCCTGACTTCATTCCTATAAGATACTTGGACACGTTTAGCTTTAAATATTATTTCTTTATATTTCCTTTTGTTCGCACAGAGTCACTTTGCGAGGTTCGCCTTCCATCCAGAACACTGAAGGAGGCCAAAACTCACTGTTATTCATATTTTATGGTATGCAATTACTGTTCTGCCTTACATCATCCGTTGGTAGACACAATACAACTGAATCTGAATCAATTGATGAACCATGAGCCTTAGCTACTGAGATCCTGAAGCACATGCACTTAATCACCTACTTAGTGAGACAGCTGATCGGACGCTGGATAGGGAGCGATTTCAGCTGCTGAATTGCAAGCTTGAATAAAAGCAATAGAGAAAAATCACAGAGAAAATAACAACATGCCACGTCTGTCCAGAGATCAGCGCCTTCGTGCGATCAGCGTGTTGGAGGCTGGACTAGGGCAGCGTGCTGCGGCTCGCCGTCTTGGGATCCACAGATCATTTAGCATTATCTTTGTGATGTCCATTGTTAATCAGCACAATAAAAAATCACTGCACCTGATCTAAATCATAGTTTGGCATTTTTTCTGGTTTTAATGGACAGTTGGCAACCTTAAGCCAAATTCAGTTTAACGTGGTTTGCCAGTTTGTGCGCAATTCCGTATCTGTTTTTTTTTAAAAAAGCCTTTTTGTGTTGCCCCCCCCCCCCCCCCCCATGACTTTGGGCCTTAATGGAATTTTTATAACATTGCAATTGCTTAGTTTGCTCAATAGCAAACAAATAGGTTTTAAGATAACAATATAGGTTGTAACGTTAAGTTTAAATAGAGACCTGTCCCGAGTCAATAGGACGAGTAGAACACGAGCTATAAGAAATAAGATCTTTATGTTTATTAAGTATAAAAAGTATAATTTGCAGTATACTGAACTGACTGTTCCTTGGAACTCGCGGGGGGGGGGGGAACCATCCCCGCGAGTTCCAAGGAACAGTCAGTTCAGTAAATTCAGCAAATTCAGTTTGCAATCTAAAGTAAATAAACTTTGCGGGTAACAAGGAGCAACCAGTTTAAACTAATTTTAGCTGTCATGTCTATCATGTACTTGTCTTATGACTGTTCTATGATTCTCCGAAATGGAGATAATTTCTTGTTCTATAGCCTGACTGTGACCCTATATGGTCTCCATTTCCTTTAAGTTCTATAACCAATCCTTATATGGTTACACTGTTTAGTTTCCTTCTTCTGTATGATGTTCCAGAAAACTACATAAGCTGCATTTAAAATTAGCTGCGTGTGCGATTCTGCGATTGCTAATAGAGTCTGTGTCACTCTGTTGAACGCTCCAGTTTGCAAACTTAAATAAACCCTTGATATTTTCTACTCTGTCTCCTCGCTGAGTCTCTGTTTGGGGTCTCCAAAGGAAGGTAAACTTCTACCATACTTGGGTTCAAAGAAGGATAAAAGCTTCCACTACAGCAGGTGCCTAGTTTCCCTATGCGTTAATCCGGCCGTGTCGGTAATACACACACACACACACGACGCTTGTATCTGTGTGTCCTTCCTTGTCTGGCTTGGGTTGTCCAATTATCTTTGCTTGGCGCCATATTGATGGGATTCAACGACCTTCATGGGTGATCCGCATATTATTCAATAGCTTATATTTTATATAAACTGTGAAACTAATAATAAGTGTATTTGGTTCATACTGTTTTGTTTTTCATTATGTTGAGTCGAGTCATTTCCTCGTTCCAGCACTGCTTGTTGTTGATAATTGAGAGGGATGCCCACATTGAGACGATTCAGAAACTGGAAAATGGTACCAGTATATCTAACCCAGCCCATATTAAGATAAAACAGACGCAAATCCGAACTGCACGCTAATTTGACTTTTATTACACTCTGTAACAGGGCGAGCAGCCCTGTACATTTATTTGTTTGTTTGTTTTTAGGACGGGGTCCCCCTCCGCCCCTGTGTTATTTTGTATTTGATTATTATTATTATGATTTATTATTTAAATGACGGGAGCGCCGTGCGGTTTTGTTTATTTTTTAAAAAACGTGTTCTGGCAGAGGCGAGATTGGTGCTCGTCCTCTGCCAGGAATAATTGAAGGTGGCCATCTCCCGAATTAATTAGGTGATTTAATTTGTTGCTAATTGGGAGATGGTCACCTGTTATAAAAAGCCTGCAGCTCTCCAACTCGGGGTGGGGTGTTTTAGGAGCGGAGAGAGCGAGAGGAACGAGATTGGAAAAAGAAAACAAGTGTAAAAAGATACAGGATCAGGGAAGGCTACAGTTCAGCCTGACCTGTGCTTCGTTTATTTTGTGTTCAAGATTTGTTTTGTTTAGACCTTTTATTTTGCTCTGTGAGCACAGTTTCTTTTTGTTTAAACTTTTGATTTATTGTTGATAAATAAAAACGGCAAACGCCACCTTTACCTGCAGTACTCCCTGGTGTCAGTTTCCCTTCCTGCTTCTGCCGTGACGTCACACGACTCAGCCACCCTGTCACACACTCCAATTACATTCAGTTGGTGACAAGCAGAACTGTTTTATTACTTTCAAAACAATGTAACAACCATGCAAACCAAGTGATTATACAAATGTCTTGTGTAAAATTCAAACAGCATGGTTTTGTCATTTAAAAGCATTTCCAGGTATTCCTAGACAAATTCCTAGGCATATTTAAAATATATCTTAACAGCTGGCTTATCAAGCATGCAAAAAAGAATGTCAACTCCCATGGTTCTGCTGGGTGTTTAACAGAATAAGGGTATTCAATGCAGTTGATTGTAATCCAGGGCGAGGCTCAGCTGCTAACGTGGGAGGTGATTCATCCTTACCTTCAGAAACAATCACATATTGTCGTGCTACACTTTGTGGCACCCAGAATGGACCGTTCCTCTTCAGCAGTACATTGTGTCTGGTGGTGGGCCATTGCCAGTGTGGCTCGATTAACATTGTACCTTTTGTTCAAAGTGCGTTGATTCCCGGGACAAATTAAAGACCGGTCCACTTACGGACACAAAGATAGGTTTTCTTTCCTTTTTATAATCCTGTTATTTTGTGGGTTGGCTCAAAGTATTTGCTCCAGTACCACAAGGGTTAACTGTAATAAATCTTCTCAGCAAGAAGCAATGAATATTTTCTCTTTACTAAAAGCATGAACATTAAAAACTGATTTCATCTTTACAGTCAGCACTCGTTTCTGTCCCCTCCCATCACAGGCTCCCGAGGGACAAACGAGAGGGGCTGTTTTGTGAAATGTGCTTGATTACAATGCTGAACCAGAAACTCTATCTATCTACCCCTCTCTCTATATCTACACACACCATTATAACAGATATAATCACTAAACACTATCTATCTCTCTCTATCTCTCATTATTATTTATTTCTTAGCAGACACCCTTATCCAGGGAGACTTACAATTGTTACAAGATATCACATTATACATTATTTC
The DNA here is from genome assembly GCF_902713425.1 of Acipenser ruthenus. NCBI lineage: Eukaryota > Metazoa > Chordata > Actinopteri > Acipenseriformes > Acipenseridae > Acipenser > Acipenser ruthenus. The sequence continues at coordinate 1,365,161 of NC_081238.1, forward strand.
ACATTATACAGATATCACATTATTTTTACATACAATTCCCCATTTATACAGTTGGGTTTTTCACTGGAGCAATCTAGGTAAAGTACCTTGCTCAAGGGTACAGCAGCAGTGTCCCCCCACCTGGGATTGAACCCACAACCCTCCGGTCAAGAGTCCAGAGCCCTCACCACTACTCCGCACTGCTGCCCTCTCTCTACCTCTCTCTCTACCTCTCTCTCACTCTATATCTATCTCGCTCTATCTCTCCCTCTACCTCTCTCTCTCGCTCTCTATCTCTCTCTCTGTCTCCCTCTATCTCTCCCTCTCTATATATCTATCTACACACACACCATTTCAACAGATATAATCACTAAATGCACAGCAAATGTCATTTCTAAATGTACAGTAACATGCAGTTTGTACTACAGCACTGGAAAACAACAGTTACAATACAGTTCTGTGCTGTAATAATAATAATAATAATAATAATAATAATAATAATAATAATAATAATAATAATAATAATGTATTTTATATAGTGCCCTTCATACACAAATCTCAAAGCACTTTACAGAAAGATTAAAACAAACCTAAAAACAGTAAACACATTACAAAAACAGCAGCTGATAAAAATAAGTCTTTAGTCCCGGTTTAAAAGCCTCAGTAGGTTTCACAGTCCTTCAAATGTCCAGGCAGGCTATTCCAGAGGCGAGGGGCCACCGAAACAAAAGCTCCCGATCGCCCAGAGTGCACAACCTTGTCCTGGGCACAAGCAGTTAAGCACTACTGGCAGATCACAAACCCCGCTGCGGTACATAATCACAGAGCACGTCCTAAGACTGTGTAAGATTTTAAAAGTCGTGTAATCGATGCTAAGGTTTACTGGCAACCAATGAAGAGATGCTGAGATTGGGCATATGTGATCATGCTTTCCTGTTCTCTTCAAAACCCCTGCAGCACTATTTTGCACCTGCTGCAGCCTATGATATTAGTTTTGAAGAGACACTAGTAAGCATCACAATAGTGCAACCTTGATGAAATAAAGACATGTTTTAGTTTCTCGACGTCGGGCACGGGTAAGGATGAGCTAAGGCGAGCAACGTTTCGGAAATGAAAGAAGGACACTTTGCAGATGTTCTTAATGAGAGCCTCAAAAGAAATGGGGCTTTAGCAAGCAGTGAAAAACGCGTTTTAAGAAAAACACTGGAACTACAGTAATGAGAAAAAAATATATACGTGCGATAGGAGCGGTACTGTCGGCTGGCTCTTTATTAAACGCAATATGGCATTGATGCAGTACTGTGTAACTTTCAGCTTCGTCCAGCTGCTTAAAAAAAAGAAAAAAAAATCGCTCGCACGTCTTTTTTCAACTGGTAAAACCGACATAATAAAGCAACGAAGGCGCACATCAGTCGGCTGCTTACGCATTCCCGCCGCTTCCTGTTATTTTAATTTTTAATCCGGGAGGATGTCGCGGGACGGATGAATGAAACCAGCGTTATGCTACAAACGTGCGCGAACGGCTACATGTCGTATTTGATAATGGCAGCAAAGAGGTCCATGTCACTCTCACGAACGTCATTTTTCGTGTTGGACAATGTGAGATCTACAAAAGGCTGCTTATACATGTTGAAGATTTAGTGTAGTTATTTTAGCACAGATTGAAAGAATAGGTGGTTTCAAATGTATGTGTTGTTTCCCCTCCCTTTTAAATTTGCATGATGGTTTGCAAACCAGTTTGATAGTGGGAACGAGGTTGGTTTCTATGGACTGGTTTCAGGGTGGTTTTAACTTTCTTGCTCATTGGTCGTTAGTGGCTCCGACGAGTCTCTTGAAAAATCCAGCCTGAAATTTTTAAAAAAAAAAAAAAACTGTTTTAGAAAGTTTAGAAAGCCTGGGATCACATGGAGAGTCGTCAAAGACAGTTGCGTGGAATGACCACTAGGTGGTGCAACTGTCTCCCCAACTACTTTCCTGTCAATAACCAATCAGCTGCTTCCCCTATTGACTGACATGCTTACAGCCAGTAACATGATCCAGAGGACACAGGAAGTGCAAACAGATAACCACAGAGTAAGGCAAAGAAACCGAGAGCTTCCGTTAACCCCAGGCAGCACCAGATATCATGTGTTTAAAATGAAAATACATGCGTGCTAGAGCATGTGTTTCTTTCAAAAATGCACATTATTATTTATTTCTTAGCAGACGCCCTTATCCAGGGCGACTTACAATTGTTACAAGACATCACATTAATTTTACATACAATTACCCATTTATACAGTTGGGTTTTTACTGGAGCAATCTAGGTAAAGTACCTTGCTGAAGGGTACCGCAGCAGTGTCCCCCACCTGGGATTGAACCCACGACCCTCCGGTCAAGAGTCCAGAGCCCTGACCACTACTCCACACTGCTGTTTAAAAGCTGTGAACTCAATGGCTGTGATTTAAGACAGACAAAAATATGAATCCTGAAGCTTGTGGCTGTCTCAGAACATGTGGTGTGGGTTAATAGCACTGACCTTGAAGAGAATGACAAAGATCAATAGCAGGATGAAGAGCCCCCCCAATGTGCTCCCCAGAATGATCGGGACGTAGTTCACTTCAACAAGAACCTCCAGGTCTGTCACAACCTGCCAGGGATCAGAAGCTTGTCAGAGACACCCAACACACACCGACACGTAGAAACGCATACCAGAGTTAAATAAAGCAGTGTGATGGTAAAGCATTGAAGCACTGAGGAGGTACAGCTGTGGCCAAAAGGTTTGCATCACCTAGACTTTTAGGATTGAGACATCATTCAAAAAAACAAGGCACATACGGTAATCTTTTAATTAACATCATGCAATCAAAGAAACTACAACATCGCAAAAGTCTAACAGCAGTAATACAGTATTTCATGTTAGATTCCGAAATTTATATGGAAAAGTACAAAGCAGTGTATAATTCAATATGTTAGCATTATTCAGCAGGTTTCATTGAAGCAAAATTAGTTAGTTCTATAGGGTGATGCACAGCTTTTGGCCATAGATGTAATTTCAAAGGGTCATTATCCTCTCTGGGGCGACTGTTTTTACATCTCACAGCTGCAACGGCTCTGGATTCAAACCGACTCGTTTGACACCCCTCTCTCGAATGCAGTGGTCTCTCCCGGTCTGGGGTACAGACACGCACCTGTGCCTGGTGGTACTTCCCGTCGGGGTACTGGGTGTATTTCTGTTGATTGTAGGACAGGAACCCCCAGCTCTCCAGCTTCAGCTTCACTTCCCTCTGCTGTGAGGGAGACAGGAAGTGAGGTCATGCAATGTGATGTCACGGCCATTGTGTTTCAGTATTTCTTTCAAAACTAGACAGTTGAGACCTACATTATAAAACATTATATGCAAAGTGAATATGCATGTAATAACGCTGCCCGGCCACTTTATTAGGACCTGCCCCTAATATTGGGTCACCGTTTGCCCTGATCACAGCCCTGACGTGACTCAGACTCCACAAGGTGCTGGAAGATCCATTCCCTTGTTAATAATGACTGCAAAGATTATAACTAGTTTATATGTATTTTCATAGTTCTTTCTGTTGCACAGATCTTTGTTTGACAAAGATTACTAACCGTCTTATCCTTTATGACATTCCCTGAGAAAGTGAATCTGATTGGCTGCTCCTTGGTCAGCTGATCGATGGCGCAGTGAATCACGCGACAGAGAGTTCCCTGGCAGCCCTGGACCACCGTCCAATCAGAGAAAGAGAAAATGCATAAGAGAGCCAATCAGAAGACAGCAAAGTAGTCATTTTCAGAATTCAGCATTTCAGTTGAGGTTTTGACTAGGTAGCCCATTCCATCCCCTCACCACTCTCTGTATGAAGAAGTGTCTCCTTCCTTCTGTCTATTAACCCCTAATTTCCAACTCTGCCCTCAGCTCCTCGTTTCTGTGCTGCACATAAAGTATTGGTTCATGTTAACTATGTCAACTCCTTTTAAGATTTTAAAGACATCAATCAAGTCCCATCTAATTTGTCTTAGTTCCAGGCTCAGTAGAGTGAGTTCCTTCCTCATTTCTCTCTCCTTTGAGCCCTGGGACGAGTCTGGCTGCCCTTCGCTGGACTCTCATCAGAACCACCTTGGACTGAACCTCTTGCCTATAGAACCCATTCTGTTTGCCTTTTCAATGCTTCAGTGAGGATTACAACACCACGGTCTCTCTCTCTTGGTGGACCTGTTCTCGTATCTGAATCCTACATTCTCGTGCCCAGCATTACGGCTTCTCCTCCACCTTACCTTTGCTGTAGAGATTCTCCCATGCTGATAATCAGTTTGATTTGAGTTCCCCTTCACTTCACCCTCATTAACACAGGCCTGGGGAGAGAGAGAGAGAAACAGTGAGATCATAAACAACACATGTCATGCACGTCCATTTTATAATATAGATCTGAAATGTTATGATCTTTATTTTAAAACATGATTGCTGGTTTACCTGTGGTATAGAGATGTTCCATTTGAACCCGTGTTCAAGTTCCAGTGGAACTATAAAAGTCATGTTCACTGGAGCCGCCTTGGCCAGGTTCCTCACCTGACCGAAAAACAAAAGAGAAATTAAACTACAACCATCTCAGTAAAGTATCTCCAGCCACACTGCTTCCCTCCCTCCCAGTCCCTCCTCAGCTCCACTAGAGCCACACTGCCTCCCTCCCTCCCAGTCCCTCCTCAGCTCCACTAGAGCCACACTGCTTCCCTCCCTCTCAGTCCCTCCTCAGCTCCACTAGAGCCACACTGCTTCCCTCCCTCCCAGTCCCTCCTCAGCTCCACTAGAGCCACACTGCTTCCCTCCCTCCCAGTCCCTCCTCAGCTCCACTAGAGCCACACTGCTTCCCTCCCTCCCAGTCCCTCCTCAGCTCCACTTGAGCCACACTGCTTCCCTCCCTCCCAGTCCCTCCTCAGCTCCACTAGAGCCACACTGCTTCCCTCCCTCCCAGTCCCTCCTCAGCTCCACTTGAGCCACACTGCTTCCCTCCCTCCCAGTCCCTCCTCAGCTCCACTAGAGCCACACTGCTTCCCTCCCTCCCAGTCCCTCCTCAGCTCCACTAGAGCCACACTGCTTCCCTCCCTCCCAGTCCCTCCTCAGCTCCACTAGAGCCACACTGCTTCCCTCCCTCCCAGTCCCTCCTCAGCTCCACTAGAGCCACACTGCTTCCCTCCCTCCCAGTCCTTCCTCAGCTCCACTAGAGCCACACTGCTTCCCTCCCTCCCAGTCCCTCCTCAGCTCCACTAGAGCCACACTGCTTCCCTCCCTCCCAGTCCCTCCTCAGCTCCACTAGAGCCACACTGCTTCCCTCCCTCCCAGTCCCTCCTCAGCTCCACTAGAGCCACACTGCTTCCCTCCCTCCCAGTCCCTCCTCAGCTCCACTAGAGCCACACTGCTTCCCTCCCTCCCAGTCCCTCCTCAGCTCCACTAGAGCCACACTGCTTCCCTCCCTCCCAGCCTCTCAGCTCTAAGTTTGAGGTGTTGGGATGGTTCTGAGACTGTACCTCATAGGAATGCTCCGCTAGTTTGCTTTCCTGGAGACTTCCTGTAAAGTTCAGGTACTGCGTTGATTCAGCCCTAGAGGGAAAATCACGAGATCAAATGAATGAATCCTTTCAGTAAGATATTTGATCATTTTATAAATGCCACCTTAAAAAACAGAGTTATTCGGCCATCTCAGCATATAACACTAAACAATATTTAGCATTCTGAATGACTTTTAGCATTTCACCCTATACTGAAAGAACCACTATTGTGTCAATTGAAGGAACTGAAAACAACACATATGCTTGCATTAGGGCTCCTTCCTCTCAATAACCAATCAGCTGCTTCCTTTATTGACTGACATGCTATCAACCAGTAACATGACTTGGAAGACACTGCTAAGGTGAAATGGTCTAGGGAAGTGCAAGTGTAATCGATTTCCTGGGAATAAGGCATACAAACTGAGAACCCAGTGTAGAAACCAGATATCCTGTTTTAAAATGAAAATACAGGATTGCTATAACGTGTGTCTTTCGAAACTGCACATTTGAGAGCCATGTATCTGATGAAAGTGAAAAACAGGTAGGAATTATGGAATATAATATAATTTCATTTGAAAACTCCTTTAATCTTTAGTTAAACTGCAACAATGAAGAATAATAATAATAATAATAATAATAATAATAATAATAATAATAATAATAATAGCACTCACCCCCTCACAATGACATTAATTGGCTGTAATACAGGAATCGAATCTCTTGCAAAGTTATCTTCTAAAGTTAAGTTTTCGTTTTTACTGTAAAAAGGGAAATGTTTATTTTCTTGACATCCTTTGATATAAAGCTTGCTCCATACAATACAGCCCCTTAGAAAAGTTTACCACAGTCTTTTGCTAGTCTGCTTGACTCAGTTAAGTTTTAATAACACTGATGAAGGCACTAGAGCCCAAACGCTGGTCTGCTTGACTCTGTCTCTTCTAGTTTCAATAACACTGATGAAGGCACTGGAGCCCGAACGCTGGTCTGCTTGACTCAGTCTCTTCTAGTTTCAATAACGCTGATGAAGGCACTAGAGCCCAAACGCTGGTCTGCTTGACTCTGTCTCTTCTAGTTTCAATAACACTGATGAAGGCACTAGAGCCCAAACGCTGGTCTGCTTGACTCAGTCTCTTCTAGTTTCAGTAACACTGGTGAAGACACTGATACAGGCTCCAGCTGCTTGCCTGCTTGACTGACTCTCACCTCCTGGCTGTCACGTTGATCTCCAGGCTGTCCTTCAGATCATCAGGTCTGGACACGGCAAAGGAGGCGAGCAACAGCACCTGGAATACAGGGCTCTGTTAACAGTGTGGAGGTGAATGGAAACACCCCGATTAGGGCTGCAACAATCACTACTCAACCACTACTCAATCACTACCCAATCACTCCTCAAACATAATCACTACTCAAACACTACTCAACCACTCCTCAAACACTACCCAATCACTCCTCAATCACAATCACTACTCAAACACTACTCAAATGCTTCTCAATCACTACCCAATCACTCCTCAATCACTACCCAATCACCCCTCAAACAATCACTCCTCAATCACTATCACTACTTAAACACTACTCAAACACTGCTCAATCAATAGTCAATCACTCCCCAATCACTCCTCAAACACTACACAATCATTACTCAAGAACTACTCAAACACAATCAACTCAAACACTAAAGCACAATCCCTATTCAATCACTACTCAAACACAATCACTACTTAAACACTACTCAAACACTCCTCAATCATTACTTGAGAACTACTGAAACACAACTCAAACACTAAAGCACAATCACTACTCAATCACTACTCAAGCTCTACTCAATTACAACTCAAACTCTGTGTTTACTCACAGTGGCTCCTTCCTTCAGGATAGGGGCGCTGACTTCACAGGAGGTCCTCTCCAGCACTGCCTTCCCCGGGATCCTGACTGCAGTGCAGGCCAGACTCACGCGCCACGTGGACTGCAACAGAGACACTGAGGTGAGGAGCTGGTCAGAGCAGAGCCAGTGTGCTGACCCATGCGACACGCGCATGGGACTGCATGCTGACCTATCGGAGATCCATTTCCATCGCTTGAATGTGGTCTTCACCATGCTGGTGTGCAGTAAATGCAGAGAGAAGCATCTCAGCCCCCACGTTGTATCTGAACTGATCTCAGCTTTGGAAGCACTTATAGTGACAGGACATGGGCTTATATATGAAACCAAAAGAGACTGTACAGTACAGTTGCTGGTGTAAGCTGATTGTATTGATGTAAAACCTCTATTTATCCAAGGTAATTGTTTATATGAAGCTCCCAAATCAAGAAACCTTATAAAATACATACAGTAATTCAATCTCTTTACCTGTAAACATCTAACCTAGAGTATGACACTGTTGTGTAAAAACCAGAGATTCAGGGCTGAACAGCGCACAGCAAGGCAGATTAACAGGGGCGCTCGGAGCAGGTTTGAGTAGCTGAACGAGGGTCCGTGTGAGCGGCCGTGTCGCTGGTACCTGCACCACGATGGCTTTCGTGAAGGAGAGCGCTGCCGGGTAGAGCAGAACCACCTCACTGCTGTTTGAATCCTCGCCAGCATTGGTCAGGTTCACTATGACATTCAGAACGAAGGACGAGCTCGCCACAATGAACCGGGAACTGCAGGAGAAATGAGACCGGGAGAGGGGCCAGGGAGAGAAGGGCAGAGGGAGAGGAGACAGGGGAGAGAGGGGCCAGGGAGAGAGGGGCAGGGAGAGAGGGGCCAGAGGAGAGAGGGGCAGGGAGAGAGGGGCCAGGGGGGGAGAGGGGCAGGGAGAGAGAGAGAGGGGCCAGGGGGAGAGGGGCAGGGAGAGAGGAGACATAGGAGAGAGGGGCAGGGAGAGAGGGGCCAGGGGGAGAGGGGCAGGGAGAGAGAGAGGGGCCAGGGGGAGAGGGGCAGGGAGAGAGGAGACAGAGGAGAGAGGGGCCAGGGGGAGAGAGGGGCAGGGAGAGAGAGAGGGGCCAGAGGAGAGAGGGGCAGGGAGAGAGGGGCCAGGGGGAGAGAGGGGCAGGGAGAGAGAGAGGGGCCAGGGGGAGAGGGGCAGGGAGAGAGGAGACAGAGGAGAGAGGGGCAGGGAGAGAGGGGCCAGGGGGAGAGAGGGGCAGGGAGAGAGAGAGGGGCCAGGGGGAGAGGGGCAGGGAGAGAGGAGACATAGGAGAGAGGGGCAGGGAGAGAGGGGCCAGGGGGAGAGGGGCAGGGAGAGAGAGAGGGGCCAGGGGGAGAGGGGCAGGGAGAGAGGAGACAGAGGAGAGAGGGGCCAGGGGGAGAGAGGGGCAGGGAGAGAGAGAGGGGCCAGAGGAGAGAGGGGCAGGGAGAGAGGGGCAGGGAGAGAGGGGCCAGGGGGAGAGAACAGGAAGGAGAGAGGGGCCAGGGGGAGAGTGGGGCAGGGAGAGAGGGACCAGGGGAGAGTGGGGCAGGGGGAGAGAGGGGCAGGGAGAGAGGAGACAAGGGAGAGAGGGGCCAGGGGGAGAGAGGGGCAGGGGGAGAAAGGTGAGAGTAGAGGGGAGAGGAAAAAGAAAGCGGACAAAAAAAGACATGAGGGAAGAGGATAGAGGGAGTGGGGAGAGGTGAAGAGGGGGATAGTAAGGTTGGAGAGAGAAGAGAGGGAAGAGAGAAAATATGATATGTATTAGGACCGACAAACAAAAAACTAAATTAAATCACAACTGGAAGTTTAGGGTGCATTAAGAATCCTAAAGACACTCCCCTAACATGAATAAAGCTCATTTTTCTCAGCCCTCATGTCACTGTATGTAGTAATCAATAAAGCACGGCTGCAGGGAGACCCCAGTGAGACAGTCTCTCTCTGCACAGTCCTCTCACTCACCCGGAGAAGTTAAAGGAGACGCTCAGATCAGCAACACAGATGTCATCTTCTCCACAAATCTTCTCCAGTGGCAGCTGAAACAGCAAGCAGCGATCCTTTACATCCGATCACCTGCACCTCCTTACCTGTGTAATATCCTAACACTGCAGCTCACAAAACCATTCCCTAAAATCAAACCTGTTTTACACTTCCATTAGGTCTATAAGGCTGAAATTAGCAATTTTAAAAGGAACGCATGTTACCGCGCACATGCATTTCCATTTGAAATCAGGAGGTCTGGTGTTAATTTTGGTTAAGGAAGCTCTCAGTTTCTATGTTGTGTTCTCGGATTGTCTGTTTGTGGGTCGTTTCACTCTAGCAGTGTCTTCTGGGTCAGGTTACTGGCTGGAAAGCATGTCAGACAACAAGGAAGCAGCTGATTGGTTGTTTACAGGAAAGAAGCCAGTGAAGGGGAGGGGACAATGTCACTCTTTCACCTTGTGTAGTACCAGATTTAAAAAAAAAAAAGTCTTGTTTGCTATGACATGTGTTTCTTTCAAAACTGCACATTTTAGATCTATATAAGAAAGTGCACGGAGGAGAAAAATGTACAGAACTATTTTGTTAGCTGAAATTACTATAAAACGATACTGTCATAGACACAGATATAATAATATATGCTAGAGCAGCCTTATCGAAGTAATAGTTTGGGTTCTATTTTGTTTGGGTGGACAAATGTCCTCCCCTTTAATTGGGACCAGTCAGCTGAATGAGATGAAGTCATAAATATTTGTCTCTCACCTGCCCTGTGAATTCTGTGTTGCAGTCGGGGGTCAAAATTGGCCTCAGGCCTCGGGACCCCTGAATCTCCTCTCCGCTCACTGAGAAACTCCCCCGGACCCCCACAGGAGAGTAATCCTCAATACAGTCCTGAGAGAGGAGAGCACACAGAGAGAATCGAACCAGCCTCACTCACACACCCCAAACAATGTCTGATGTTTCCAATCCTTCTGAGCGATTCTTATCAATAGCAAAGATGATTTTGTGTGCTTGTTAAAACAGTGAAAATGCAAAATGATGACAATCGCTTTGCTTTTACAAAAGACAGACAGACAGACGGACACTGACCGGAACTCTGATCTCCTGGACCACACACTCCCGGTCCTTCACAGACAGGCTCTGAGACACCTCCCCCGCGGTGTTGCTGAAAAGCAGCCGACTCGATGCTCTTCCTGGGTCGAGCTCCAGAGAGATGTTAACACTCATACTGAGAGAGCCTGCTGAGGAAACACAAACTCTATCTCTACCCTGCCCTGGACTGGATACTTTTTCTTATAGGGCTGAGGGAGAGAGCAGTTCAGTCTCCATGCCTCAAGCCTGCCCTGGACTGGAGGGAGCACCCTTTCTCTTAGGGGGGTGAGGGAGGGAGGGAGCAGTTCAGTCTCCGTGCCTCAAGCCTGCCCTGGATTGGAGGGAGCACTCTTTCTCTTAGGGGGGTGAGGGAGGGAGGGAGCAGTTCAGTCTCCGTGCCTCAAGCCTGCCCTGGATTGGAGGGAGCACTCTTTCTCTTAGGGGAGTGAGGGAGGGAGGGAGCAGTTCAGTCTCCGTGCCTCAAGCCTGCCCCGGACTGGAGGGAGCACCCTTTTCGCTTAGGGGGGTGAGGGAGGGAGGGAGCAGTTCAGTCTCCATGCCTCAAGCCTGCCTTGGACTGGAGAGAGCACTGTTTCTCTAAGGGGGGTGAGGGAGGGACGGAGGGAGCAGTTCAGTCTCCATGCCTCAGGACTGCCCTGGACTGGAGGGAGCACCCTTTCTCTTAGGGGGGTGAGGGAGGGAGCAGTTCAGTCTGTAGTTCACTCACCAAAAACACCAGCGTAGAGCGGCTCCACACTGACACACACTGTGGCCAGGGCAGCAGGGTCAGTGTAGCTGGATGGGCTCCCAGCGCAGTGGAATCTCTCCTGAGGCAGAACAGCAGGAGAGAACGACACGGACACTGAGACATTGACTACCGGCTGGGACCTGTCAAGAGAACGTAGGAGCTTTCATTTCATCATTCCAGCCAGGAGTCAAGCAGACCAGCGTTTCCGCTCGTTTTTTATGAAAAGCCCAAAACACAGTGACCTCTGACCTCAGAATGACGACAGCCCCCTTTGCTCCGACCGCGATGTCCGTCATCCCGTCCCCGGTGACGTCACCGGCGGCGTGGACAGACTGACCGAAGAACTGCAGGCTGGGACTGAAGGACATTCCCTCGAGTTTCTAGGGAGAGAAAACAGCGGAAAGCAGAGTGGAGTAGTGGTTAGGGCTCTGGACTCTTGACCGGAGGGTCGTGGGTTCAATCCCAGGTGGGGGACACTGCTGCTGTACCCTTGAGCAAGGTACTTTACCTAGATTGCTCCAGTAAAAACCCAACTGTATAAATGGGGAATTGTATGTAAAAATAATGTGATATCTTGTAACAATTGTAAGTCACCCTGGATAAGGGCGTCTGCTAAGAAATAAATAATAATAATAATAATAATAATAATAATAATAATAATAATAATAATAATAAAGCAGGAAAGGAAAACTTGAGAGACAAGCAGGTCCTTTGTGATGTAGCTTAGATATTTATACTAGGTCTTAAATGTAATGGATTTTACATTTCCCCTGATGATAATATAAGGGATTTTTACAGGATAGGACAGAGTAAGAATTAGTAATGAAATGCTTAATCTCAAATTGATAAGCAATTCTGCCGATATATGCACAAATATACGATATACAGACAGATGGATGAATGGACAGATATACCCTCCACTATATCCCCTTCCCAGGGGATGAACAGAGATGGGAAGATGTACCCCAAAACCTCGCTAGCAGGCCTGTAGCGCTCACCTGGCTGTACCCCGATCGCACCCCCCTCCTCTCCCCGATGAAGATATAGACGCTCCCGTGCCAGTTGTTTTCCAGCGGCGCTCCGATGGCGATGTCCGACAGATTGTCTCCGTTGAGATCGGCCGTCCGAGCGATCGCTGCTCCGAATCTCCCCAAGAGATTCCCATGAGAACCATAGAGGGAGGAATTGCAGGAGACATTCCCCTGGACATGGAGAGAGGGACAGAGATGAGACATTCCCATGGACATGGAGAGAGGGACAGAGATGAGACATTCCCATGGACATGGAGAGAGGGACAGAGAGTGAGACATTCCCCTGGACATGGGAGAGCGACAGAGATGAGACATTCCCATGGACATGGAGAGAGGGACAGAGAGTGAGACATTCCCCTGGACATGGAGAGAGGGACAGAGAGTGAGACATTCCCCTGGACATGGAGAGAGGGACAGTGAGTGAGACATTCGCCTGGACATGGAGAGAGGGACATAGAGTGAGACATTCCCCTGGACATGGGAGAGGGACAGAGATGAGACATTCCCCTAGACATGGAGAGAGGGACAGAGAGTGAGACATTCCCCTGGACATGGAGAGAGGGACATAGAGTGAGACATTCCCCTGGACATGGGAGAGGGACAGAGATGAGACATTCCCCTGGACATGGAGAGAGGGACAGAGAGTGAGACATTCCCCTAGACATGGCGAGAGGGACAGAGATGAGACATTCCCCTAGACATGGAGAGAGGGACGAGAGTGAGACATTCCCCTGGACATGGCGAGAGGGACAGTGAGACATTCCCCTGGACATGGAGAGAGGGACAGTGAGACATTCCCCTGGACATGGAGAGAGGGACAGTGAGACATTCCCCTGGACATGGAGAGAGGGATGGTATGGTATGGTATAATATGTATAATATTCCCCCTGCAGTTACTGGCACGAGCCACTGGGGGGACCCAGTGTACAAGAAGTCCATTCAGGTCTTTCTAAATGCCAATTCAACACACAAAGCAATACTTACAGTGTTTAGGTTTCTATAATATGAGAAATACATTGCATATGTTTTTATTGTTAAGCATGAACGGACATTTGTGGAACTGTTTTAATTAAAAAAAAATAATGTAATTGTGTGTATAAATAATATGATATCTTGTAACAATTGTAAGTCGCCCTGGATAAGGGTGTCTGCTAAGAAATAAATAATAATAAATAATCATTTCAAAATGTCACAATATTTATTAATGTTTATTGATTTACATTTTCATGTGGCCATTTTTTAATTGTTTTACAGTTAAGCATCTGGAAAACTACAAAGCGTTGTGTGATTCAATATGTTAACGCAACATTATTCAGCAGGTTGCATTGCACTTTATCGAGCCAAATTAATTCTATAGGGGGATGCAAAACTTTTGAACAGAGCTGTAGTTTGCAGCCGCAGCCAGCTGTGACAAACTCAAAAGAAGGAGTAGACGCGCAGTGCCGACTCACCGCTGGCTCCAGCACGCACACAGTCACCCTGCCCCCGACTCCCTCCTGGTGGAAGAGAGGGGCTCCGATCAGCAGCAGGTCTGTCTGTCCGTCTGCATTGACATCCACCGAGCAGAGCTCCGAGCCGAACGCAGACCCGATCTGGAAGAAGCAGGACCATCAGAGAAGCCGGTGCCTTCATTACCTGGGAATGGGTGAGTGCCCGAACACTAACTCGCGTCTCATTAAAAAAGCTGTTTGAGGATTTCCAATCAACTAGGCTGTTCATTTTTATCCCTGTTGAATTTGTTTCTTTCCACGTTTCTTGATTGATTAGTCATGCCTTCTTTGCATCTATCTGGAGCCCCTATGCACAGCAGCACATCAACCTTACTGTGAGTTTTAAACACAATAGACAGTAAGCAGCCGTACCTGTTCCCCCTGGATGTGCTGAGTCTCGACCCAGTTTGAGTTTCTCTTCTGGAACACGATCACTTTGCCCTTGTGTCTGTATCGGGGCGCCCCCAGAAAATACAGAACCCCCTGTCCCGTCCGACCAGCCGCCACAGAGTATCCTGCAGGACAGCAGAGCCCAGGTAAAGAAACAGCAGCAACAGAAGACTTCCATAAGTCCAGTCACTATATACACCATGTACACCCAATCACTATATAAAATTCTCAAATGTGCAGTTCTGAAAGAAACACATGTTTTATCAAACATGTATTTTTATTGTAAAAGATGATGTCTGGTATTGCACTGGGTTAAAGAGATCTCTGTCCGCAAATCATGCGCTTCCTGGGTCACCTGGGTTGTGAAATGGTCCCCACCCCTTCACTGGCTTCTTTCCTGTCAATAACCAATCAGCTCCTTCCCCTTTTGACTGACAGGCTTTCAGCCAGTAACCCAGAAGACGCTGCTGAGGTGACCAAAGTAGTAAAGCAGTAGAAAGCAAGGCAAGGTAACTGAGAACTTAGTGCAGTACCAGGTGTCTGTTTTAATATGAGAATGCATGTTTGCATATAACACGTGTTTCTTTCAAAACTGCACATTTGAGACCTGTGTAATTGATTGAAGTGCTAAATGATTTATGGATATACCATAGGTTACCCTGGCTTTTTTTTTTTTAATATGCTTTACAATGCCTACCTATGGTTTGCCACACCTCTCTGTGCTTTACAATTCTTCCCTATGCTTTACCAGACCTCTCTGTGCTTTACAATGCTTCCCTATGCTTTACCAGACCTCTCTGCGCTTTACAATGCTTCCCTATGCTTTACCAGACCTCTCTGTGCTTTACAATGCTTCCCTATGCTTTACCACACCTCTCTGTGCTTTACAATGCTTCCCTATGCTTTACCACACCTCGCTGTGCTTTACAATGCTTCCCTATGCTTTACCACACCTCTCTGTGCTTCACAATGCTTCCCTATGCTTTACCAGACCTCTCTGTGCTTTACAATGCTTCCCTATGCTTTACCAGACCTCTCTGTGCTTTACAATGCTTGCCTATGCTTTACCAGACCTCTCTGTGCTTTACAATGCTTCCCTATGCTTTACCACACCTCTCTGTGCTTTACAATGCTTCCCTATGCTTTACCACACCTCTCTGTGCTTCACAATGCTTCCCTATGGTTTACCATACCTCTCTGTGCTTTACAATGCTTCCCTATGCTTTACCACACCTCTCTGTGCTTTACAATGCTTCCCTATGCTTTACCACACCTCTCTGTGCTTTACAATGCTTCCCTATGCTTTACCACACCTCTCTGTGCTTCACTGTGGGAAACTCTTCTAAGGTTCATTGCAATTACTGTGCTGTGCTAAGGTGCTTTTGTCCGAGTTCAGGAGCTGCTCTTCAATTCTAGATGCCTGCCACAGATACAAGTAACAGAGGCTAGATCAGCCAGTGACTTTACAGAAGAGCCAGCACCATCTAGTGGTCCTCCACTTTGGATTAAGATGCTCAGCCTGAATGAAGCAGAAACAGCAAGAGGGAGCAGACTTGCAGAAGGCTTGATTCCTCGTGCATTAAACACAGTGACTGTGTGGAGGTCCAGATACCCAGGTAAGACGTCTTCATGTCCGGGTCCTGAGAGGAGGCATTTATAAAAGTGCTCTGGCCGTCCCGTACCTCCACCATTCCTCCAGACCAGTCAAAGGATCCCACAGCTCCCAGTAACAGCGCCCCCTGAAACACACACCAGTATCTCAATAAGAACCAATCACAGACACAGGGCACCAAACTGGAAACCAATGAAGAGCCTAATACCGGGGCTTAAAGCTAAGGGAACTGAATCTACTTAGCCAAGAACAAATTATAAAAATGAAGTCTTTAAAAACTTAACAGGAGTTGACAAACCCTAACCAATACTTGAAGCTCAGCACAGAAACCAGTTGGAAATTCAGCGAAGAGACAATAGACTTAGGACAGAGGGAAGGAGACACTTCTTCACACAGAGAGTGGTGAGGGGATGGAATGGGTTACCCAGCCGTGTTGTTGAGGCTGAATCACTGGGATCCTTCAAGACCCAACTTGACAAAGTTCTGAGATCAATCAGCTACTGGGAACCAGATGAGCTCTGATGGGTTGAACGGCCTCCTCTCGTTCGTAGCAAGTTATTTTAATTATTAATTCCGCAGCTATTAATCCTTCCCTTGTCTGTTTATGACGTGTGTAATCATTCAGAGATTTGCTATTACATCTCTAAATCTGGCTTTACTCTGAACTTTTTCTGAGTGCATCTGGAGAATCCTAACTGCCAGGCACTAAACAGACACCCTCATTCCAATCAAACCATGTGACCACGTAACCTTTCAACTCTGCCATCCCCATCCATTCTGCATGTGCCGTATAGTCACGCAACGAGAGGCGTGGGCTTGCATTTGGGTGCATGCTGTTCTCTGTGCACCTGCACATTCAGATCCATTCACATTTGTGCAGGTTACCTCTGCGAAAGCAGCGCTGAAGCCGCCCTGGGAAAGCTCCATTTGGAAGGAGCTGAAGTTGGATCTCTTGTTGGTCCCTGCAGAGAGAATGCAAAGCTATTAGATGCACTGTGAAGTCGAGAGGCAGCTACCAGGAGACTGCTTTAATAAACACTCAGCTACAATTCACTTCAATGAACTACTTGCCTGACTTAGATCTATGTTTGGCTAGAGCTTTATTCAAACAGCGCCATCTAGTGATATGCCACTTTGGATCAATTTTTATTTTTTTTTGCCGACAATACACTGCTGTGCACTAGATGGTGCTAGACTTAGTAATGTAAAGATGCTGGCTGATCTAGCCTGTGTTACAGGTATCTATGTCAGGCAGCTAGAACTGAAGAGCAGCTCCTGAACTCAAAGCAACACAGGCTTATCAAATTATTATTATTATTATTATTATTATTATTATTATTATTATTATTATTATTATTATTATTATTATTATTTCCAGGGCGACTTACAATTGTTACAAGATATCACATTATTTTTATATACAATTCCCATTTATACAGTTGGGTTTTTACTGGAGCAATCTAGGTAAAGTACCTTGCTCAAGGGTACAGCAGCAGTGTCCCCCCACCTGGGATTGAACCCACGACCCTCCGGTCAAGAGTCCAGAGCCCTAACCACTACTCCACACTGCTGCCCCACTGTATTTGAGTAATTGCAATAGGAATCACTATTGGAAGCATCATAAAAAGGTAAGGGAGGCGATAACAACATGTACTGCTATTGGGAAGCAATTTCCTAAGGGAATATCAGAGTGTTAATAAATCAACAGAAATCCATGCATTGACACTTAAAGACTCTTCACCAGGACGATTAATCGATTAACGAGTGTTTAATTGAGGCTCGCAAACAGTAACACAAATCGATTGCAGAACTTTTCAGTCCACCATCTTTACCTTCAATGGCGAATATTCTTTCCTTGAGTTGTTCCTGGATAGAGCTGAGGGCGTCAAAACTGTCAGCGTTAAAGACGTTGCCGTCCGACGCTATGGCTTGTAACTCTTTTAGAGAGTTCTTGAAGTCACTGCCGACCTGAGAGAGGGGGAGGATGACAGAGGGAGAGAGAGAGAGAGAGCGAGAGAGATGAGAGAGAGAGAGGGGGGGTGGATGAGAGAGGGAGAGAGATAGGGAGAGAGAGGGGGTGAATGAGAGAGAGAGGGATGAGAGAGAGGGATGAGAGCGAGGGAGAAGATGGGAGATGGAGAGGGATGAGAGAGGGAGAGAGATGGAGAGCGAGGGGGTGGATGAGAGAGGGAGAGAGAGAGTGAGGGGGTGGTTGAGAGAGAGAGGGAGAGTGAGGGGGTGGATGAGAGGGAGAGCGGAGGGGGTGGTTGAGAGGGAGAGAGAAGGAGAGGGGGTGGATGAGAGAGAGAGGGAGAGTGAGGGGGTGGATGAGAGGGAGAGCGGAGGGGGTGGTTGAGAGGGAGAGAGAAGGAGAGGGGGTGGATGAGAGAGAGAGGGAGAGTGAGGGGTGGATGAGAGGGAGAGGGAGAGGGGAGTGGGTGGTTGAGAGGGAGAGAGAGGGAGAGTGAAGGGGTGGATGAGAGAGAGAGGGAGAGGGGAGTGGGTGGTTGAGAGGGAGAGAGAGGGAGAGTGAGGGGGTGGATGAGAGAGAGAGGGAGAGTGGAGGGGGTGGTTGAGAGGGAGAGAGAGGGAGAGTGAAGGGGTGGATGAGAGAGAGAGGGAGAGGGGAGTGGGTGGTTGAGAGGGAGAGAGAGGGAGAGTGAGGGGGTGGATGAGAGAGAGAGGGAGAGTGGAGGGGGTGGTTGAGAGGGAGAGAGAGGGAGAGTGAAGGGGTGGATGAGAGAGAGAGGGAGAGGGGAGTGGGTGGTTGAGAGGGAGAGAGAGGGAGAGTGAGGGGGTGGATGAGAGAGAGAGGGAGAGTGGAGGGGGTGGTTGAGAGGGAGAGAGAGGGAGAGTGAAGGGGTGGATGAGAGAGAGAGGGAGAGGGGAGTGGGTGGTTGAGAGGGAGAGAGAGGGAGAGCGAGGGGGTGGATGAGAGAGGGAGAGAGAGAGTGAGGGGGTGGTTGAGAGAGAGAGGGAGAGAGAGTGAGGGGGTGGATGAGAGAACATACTAACAATAAGAAAGTCAGCTTATCAAAGTATTTTAGTAAAAAATAAAAAAAATACATTATTCAAATACTGCGTTTTTGAATAAGACCCTCAGGCTAGATCAACCAGAGGGTCTTATAGACTAAGTGACAGCGTCATCTAGTGATCTGCCACTTTGGTACGTTTCCTATAGTTTTGCCGGCAATATACTGCAGTGCACTAGATGGCGCTGTTTCTTTCTACTCTAGAGGTAAGTACATGTCTAGGGCAGGCAGCAAGAACAGAGCAGCCCCTGAACTCAGCACCTTCACAACTTAAACAAAAAACAAACTATTTGAGTGACTGCATTAAGAGCCACTCAAAATCACAGCAAACATGGAGTCATATAATTATAACGAAACGAATAGTGCAGGTACTTTCAGAGTAATTCCCTTTGGCGTGTTTTTTTTTGTCGGCAGATATTTATTGAAACCTAAAACAAGCCTTTAAAAAAAAACGTGTTCATTTCCCAACAGGAAAAGCTGCCTTTCTCTCGTTTGAGTTCCTACATTTCTCCGAGTTTAATCGGAGGTTCAATCTCGCCCAGAAAAAACAGCAAGTGAAATCAAAATGACTTTCTATCAAACGGACAACAGAAAAGAAAGACAAATAACCACAGATAGTTTGGTCGCGACAGGATCTCTATTAAATCCCGCTGTCAGATATTGATTGGGACTCAGTAGTTGTGTAGATTAGCTCTTTGTTTTGTTTCATGAACACGTTCTTATTAAATGTAATCAATACCCAACAACTTAAAACCCTTTTAAAGGGTATGACTAATTGTGGCTCAACAAAGCGGGCACGGTGCCTCTTACCCCAATGGCGTATCGGATTATCCCGCGCTTCTCTGCCAGCGGAATAACATCCTGGAATGTCAGTTTGTCATTAGACAGTCCGTCCGTGATCACGATGAGAAGCTTCTTAGATTCCCGGCGCATTCCTTTCACCTCTGTGAACATTTCATCTCTAAAAACAAAGACAATAACTCAGCGGTTAGAGAAAGGGGTCTCGATACCAGGAGGTTCAAATCCCGGCTCAGCCACTGACTCCCTGTGTGTGTGTGTGACCCTGAGCAAGTCACTGAACCTCCTTGTGCTCCGTCCTTCGGATGAGACGCAAAACAAACGAGGTCCTATTGGAAGTGACTCTGCAGCAGCAGCAGCAGTTGTTGAAGCATAATAATAATAAGTACGATTACAAGTCACGGATGAGAATTCACTGGTAAGGATTTCATTGCTGTGTACAGATCTGTGTCTCATACATTTTTCCATACATCTGGAGAACTGCATATCCAGTTGTCAGGGAACTTCACATTAACATTATATAACTTAAGCTATTGAGATCATCAGATAGTGAGGACACAGGGGGTGTCTGTCTGTCTGTACATCCGTCCATCTGTAGGCCACACTGTGGGGAGTCAGGCGTGGTTAAACCCTTCATTATCTTTTTTCCATCATAGCGGTAGCTCTAATTTCGAATTTCCAGCCAGGGCAGGAGATTGCTGTTAACATACTTGTTATCATTAAGATCCTTCTACTTTCCCATGATTGTTGCTGAATAGTTGCACACAAACTCTCTTGTGGCTTGTATAGGGTAGTGGAGCATGAAGAGTCACTAGGAGATCTTGTGATTTTCTCGACATTCTCTAGGCTAGATAGTTAAGGATATTTTTTTTTTCACAAAGTATTTGAAGATATTTCACGATTAAAACACAATAAATTTCAAAGTAGAAAAAATAGTGTTGTTGCTTTTTTGTACAGCACAGAACGATCCTTAGCAGAACTGTTTTCCATCTTTGATGCAGCTGGTGCATCATTTACAGGAAGCAAGGTTCCTAAAGGCAGTGTAACAGCTAGTGCATCAATAAGGCAAATGTTTGCTGTATTTACTTTTAAATGATAGGATTTACACTACGCTTTCAAAATGTGTATTTTCGCCGGGAACTACATATGACAGCAATGGGTACATTTCATGGAAATTATGAACTCCATGAAAAGCATTTTAGATGGTTGCTCACAGCACGTATTTGATTGCGCTGGGAGTGTACGTGTTTCCCCTCGTCTGCTGGACGTGTTGCATCAGCACATCCGGGTTTCGATTGTACCGGAAGTTCTCAAACTGGAAGACAGGCCGGGTCACGGTGGAGAACTGAGCCGCGGCAACCTGTGGAAACAACACGAACACATTGATACTGTCATTTACAAGCATCTTTCGCAGTCCGAGCTCTGCACTCAATACAGTAAGCAGCTTCAACTGGATGGGTTAGTCTGTCACAAAATAGGGCGGCCCAGGTACTTTCTGAGTAATTCCTTTTAAGAAGTTTGAAGTTGTTAGGTATTAATGAAATGGGTTCAAAACGTGTTGATTAATCAACACCAATCTGGCAGTGTGATTTAATAGAGATCCTGTTGTGATCAAACAAATTGTTTCCTTAGAAATGCCCAGCAAACTCTGGCCACTTGGCACAGCCAGGAACCTGCGCTCCCCTGACTGTGTGACTCCCCCTGCACACCACGCGGCCGTGCCTTTACCAGGGGAGACCCTCGGGGACCCCTGCGCTCCCCTGACTGTGTGACTCCCCCCTGCGCACCACGCGGCCGTGCCTTTACCAGGGGAGACCCTCAGGGACCCCTGCACTCCCCTGACTGTGTGACTCCCCCCTGCACACCACGCGGCCGTGCCTTTACCAGGGGAGACCCTCGGGGACCCCTGCGCTCCCCTGACTGTGTGACTCCCCCCTGCACACCACGCGGCCGTGCCTTTACCAGGGGAGACCCTCGGGGACCCCTGCGCTCCCCTGACTGTGTGACTCCCCCCTGCGCACCACGCGGCCGTGCCTTTACCAGGGGAGACCCTCGGGGACCCCTGCGCTCCCCTGACTATGTGACTCCCCCCTGCACACCACGCGGCCGTGCCTTTACCAGGGGAGACCCTCGGGGACCCCTGCGCTCCCCTGACTATGTGACTCCCCCCTGCACACCACGCGGCCGTGCCTTTACCAGTAGAGACCCTCACATCCCCAGAAGACATTTGCTTTCAGTAAAAGGAACACAGCTCTCGTCAATGGCACTGTTAAAGAAGGGAAGCAGACTCTATGAAGCCTCACCTGTGCTTTGGGGTCGGTGAACATTCGAATGGTGTTTTTGATAAATGTGTTCATGGTATTAAAATCCTTGGAAGTGATGCTCACAGAATCGTCAAACAGGATTAATGCATCAAGGCCAGAGTCAGTGCATTCTGAAAGAGACAGCAACAGGTTACCCATCCCAATGGAGCGGCCCATCCCAGCATACCCTGGGACCCCACCAGGGGGATCCAAATCAATAGGACAGAATCGAATTGTTCTTAAATGTTCCTAGCGTTTTAGATGGGCTGTTCCATACCGGTATTACTCTCTGTGTAAAACACTTTCCGTTCTAAACTTTTTCCACACATACCTTCTGTCTCAACCCAATCTCGGTGCTTGTGTCTTGGGTTAAATTTATCTAGACCGCTTAGGGTTTTCTTAACTTTGATCAAGTCTCTCTCTCCCTTCTTTTTCCCAGGCTGAAGAGATCTTGTAAGCTGTCTGTTTTGTCATGTATAACACAAATAGGAGCCAATCAGGTTAAAGGAGTGAACATGCACTGATGCAGCAGTGTGGAGTAGTGGTCAGGGCTCTGGACTCTTGACCGGAGGGTTGTGGGTTCAATCCCAGGTGGAGGGACACTGCTGCTGTACCTAGATTGCTCCAGTAAAAACCCAACTGTATAAATGGGTAATTGTATGTAAAAATAATGTGATATCTCGTAACAATTGTAAGTTGCCCTGGATAAGGGCGTCTGCTAAGAAATTAATAATAATGATTCTGATTGGTCAATTACATGCATTAGGATACAGCTCTCGCCAAAAGTTTGGCATCACCTAGAATTTAAGGATTGAGACATAATTAATATATATGAACATAATTTAAATATATTATTTAACATCATGTGATTAAAAAAAAAAAAAAAAAAACTACAAAATGCTATTGCAAAAGTCTACCGGAAGCCATAATACTCTTGCATTAGTATTTCATGTTAGATTTCGAAATGTCACATTTTTGTTGTCAGTTTTTCGTTAAGTATATGGTAAACCACAAAGCGGTGTGCTATTCAAAATGTTAACCTAACATTATTCAGCAGGTTTCATTCCACTTTGGGGAACAACGTGTGTTAATTCTATAGGGTGAAGCTAAACTTGTGGCCGTAGCTGTACAGTTAAAACTCCAGCTCCTAATATATCCCCTACGCCTCACTGCCCTCACAGCTCACTGAGTCCTGGGATCAGCCCCGGAATTAGCTGAGTGAGGAATTCGCTGTAACTTGTAACAATTTTAGCATTTTAATATACCTTTAATAATCTTTTAATCTACTCTTTCTTGCTGAGAACTGAACTTTTTCAGTACATGCAATAGCTAGGGATGCATGGAGAGGTGACATCTATTCTTTGTTAGGTGAGGAGTTGGAGATTGCTAAACTCTCTCCCCCTCTCGGAGGAATGTATGTTGTTCCAGCTAGAGCAGTGCTGCCCAAAGGAGAGTCCCTATCCAGCAGGTTTTATAGGTAACCTTTAATCATTAATTTCTTAACGCCTGGAACATTTTCATTGTGATCAATTAAGCAGGTGATTTGCTAAATGAAGTAATTGAGAGATCATTTAGAGATCATTTGGTAGAAAAAAATGAACTACCCTTTTCAGCCCTCAATGGCCTGGATTACATGCTGGGAAAATGTCATGACTTATCCGTCTACTGTCATGACTTATTTAAGGTGGTACGGCTGAATTATAATTTTAGATCATTTTGGTTTGTTTAATTTAACAATTCCTGCTTTGAAACTTCATGATGTATTTGATTTTTGTATAATGTATTACATTTGTATTCAAACATAAACCAAAACTAACTAAAATTGTAATCCAGACCGTACCACCTTAAATAAGTCATGACAGTAAACATGTCATGACATTTTCCCAGCATGCAAACTGACCCAATGACCAGAGTTCCCTTAAGTTATTTGCTTAATTGATCAACTTCCATGTGTTCCCAGTCTTTAGAAATTAGCGATTTAGGGTGACCTACAAAACTTACTGGATAGGGGCTCTCCAGGACCGTGTCTGGGCAGCACTGAGCTAGAGGGAGGGGGTTCAGGTCACATGGGTTACACGTGGGTGACACTGTAGCACTGACTCCCAGTTGGAAAAAGAGAGAGACAGCTGACATCGCCAACTGTTCAGATTCCAGCAGTAACCTCATCTGTCAATCTGTATTAGGGCTAGTTCATATACACTCTAGTAGTAATGCATTTCTCTGTGTAATTTTACTGGTAAGCCTTGTTTTCTTACATGAGTTACGAAACAGAAGTCTCTAAGTTAAGCTGTTGGTCATTTCTACAGCTTGGATGTTTTCTTTTTCACAGATACTGAATCCGCTGTGTTTCTGTGAAATTAAATGGTAGTTTTTGTGTTAGATTAGAACTGAATTGAAATACTGTTTAATTGTAACAGTTTGAGTCCTGTAGTTATTCCATGGGTGAGGACAGCCAGAAACTCAGGAGGAGCCCCTCAGAGCGTCTATAGAACGAGAGCAACGGATGGAAAAGTGACATTTAAACGCAGAATTAGTTTCCTTAAATCTCCTTAGCAACGCAGTTTGGAACACTGTGGCCATTCCGTCGTGGGATCGGAATGAATTTTCAAAAGATTCCAAAAGATCTGCTAAATATTCACTGTGTGTTTTTCTGTTTATTTAGAGGGATTATCTATTATTAGTGGTTAGGGCTCTGGACTCTTGACCGGAGGGTCGTGGGTTCAATCCCAGGTGGGGGGGACACTGCTGCTGTACCCTTGAGCAAGGTACTTCACCTAGATTGCTCCAGTATAAACCCAACTGTATGTGAAAATAATTTGATATCTGTATAATGTGAAACAGTGTATAATGTGATATCTTGTAACAATTGTAAGTCGCCCTGGATAAGGGCGTCTGCTAAGAAATAAATAATAATAATGACCCTCCAGCCTGCTCAATGCACCAGTACCTTGAAAAGCTGGCTTGAGCGTCTCCGAGACATTGAGGTTTTCAATGAGCAGGAAGCAGACTCCATTGAGAAAACTGTTCCGGTCGCAGTAGTGAGACAACCTGGGACCACAAGCCTTAGAGACAAAATCAAGAATCAGATACACCCGATCCGTAGGTCTTTTCAATGTTTAATTATCAGGAGCTCACAATAAATCCCTCCCCTTT
The DNA here is from genome assembly GCF_902713425.1 of Acipenser ruthenus. NCBI lineage: Eukaryota > Metazoa > Chordata > Actinopteri > Acipenseriformes > Acipenseridae > Acipenser > Acipenser ruthenus. The sequence goes on from NC_081238.1 coordinate 1,390,199, forward strand.
AGAGGATGTGACCGGGGTTCTGCTTTAGAACACTTTGTTAATTATTCAACAGGTTTCACCACTTTGACTTTAGGAGTCGTTTCTGATTGGCTGTGATCGAGTGGGGCGGAGATAGCCAAAGCCAATCGGAAAGCGTCGGGTCTGACTGACGCCTGTTTCGTTTTGATTTTCCTCCGCTTGGAAATCTCTGTTCAGAAGCAAAGAATAAATTGAAATGACTTCATGACGTTTCAGTCCAAATAAATACATCCTCGAAAAGGTCACATTTATTGCACTATTTTGCGAGTCCCTGAAAAATAACCATTAAAAAGAAGCAAACATTTTTTTTTTATATTTAATTTGCCACATTCCTGCCCAGTTCTGTATGCGGTCTAAATCCTTGTGAAGCTTTGCACAATGTTTGCATAATGAATGTGTTTTTTTCAGCTAGGAAAATGTGAGATCTACAAAGTGATCCTGATACACAGTACATAAGATTTACTGGAGTTCTTTTGGTAGCTATCTGTACTTTACGTGAACACAGTTTCAACACAGCTTTATAAGGGACGGCTGTTTATCCAGCCCAGTGTCTAAGAATGACTGAAAACGAGAGAGACAGTCAAGGAAGCTCAATGTTAGTATCAACCTTCTGTTCCCTGTTTAGTGTCACAACGTAAAAACAGCGCTATACAAAAAAGGGGAAATAAAATCAATGCTTCTTGACTGTAGTTTTAGTAGAAGGATCACAAACCAGGGCAGCAGTATGGAGTAGTGGTTAGGGCTCTGGACTCTTGACCGGAGGGTCGTGGGTTCAATCCCAGGTGGGGGGACGCTGCTGCTGTACCCTTGAGCAAGGTACTTTACCTAGAGTGCTCCAGTAAAAACCCAACTGTATAAATGGGTAATTGTATGTAAAAATAATGTGATATCTTGTAACAATTGTAAGTCGCCCTGGATAAGGGCGTCTGCTAAGAAATAAATAATTATAATAACCAGGTATAACATATATAAAGTAAAACCTGTCTAATCCAGCATCACTGTGCTGGATACAGTGTGCTGGTTTACAGAGGTCCTGTAAAAATCAATACAAAGTATTTTTTTTTAAAAAAACTGATTCCCAGATCGTTTTTTGGACTGCACAAAAGGAACACATCATCATTTAAAACACAAGCCACAGACCCACGTGACTTCAGATCACATCACTGCACAAGAGCCAGCTTCCTCAGACTGGAAATGAAAAAAATTCCAGCAGCTACATAGCTCTGAAAGGTGGAGTTTTGAAAGAAACACATGTTGCTGCAATCATGCATTTCCATTTCAGATCATGGTATCTGGTGTTACAATAAGTTAGTTCTCACTTCCCATGCCTTACAGGAAACTTTGTCAGTCAATAGAGGAAGTGGGGACCATTTTTGACCAGACTAACAGATCTTTCTTTCACCTAGTGTCAGATATCATGTTTTTAAAATAAAATAAAACATGTTTGGCTGTAACATGTGTTTCTTTCACAACTCCACACAGAGAATGGAGGTGCACAGCGGGTAAGATGCATGGGATTATTGATTAGCTGCAAGCACTTTAAGGGTCAGGCCATCAGAGGCAGTAGCAGCCCAAAATGTGTCCTCTGTCCAGATCTTTTAAAAAAAAAATAGTCCTCTTGTGACTAACTCAAGCTATGTCCTGATTTTTTGTATGGAACTTCATATTTTCCCCCATTTGGGGTCTTGCTGCAAGATAATACATTGTATAATATAATCAATAATGAATAAATCTGGTTTGATCGTGGTTAAGCCTTGTTGACAGTAAATTGTACTATATTTTCTTGCATAAGGGCTAATTCAGTGCAGTGCACTGCATTGCAGTCCATTTCGATTTGTTTCCTCTGGTTCAATACTCACCACTAGATGATCTGCATTGTGGGTATCTGTTGCCATGGAGAGCCCCAGAGATATCCCAGCTTGCCCTGCTCCAAAGAGAACACCAGTATTATCCCAGAGTTCTGACACTGCCCCCTACAGGGGAGACTGTTGCTTTACTGTCAAGCGCCTCTTTCCACTGAACTAAGGGATGTTAACAAGCTACTGACCACTAGGGGTCACTGTAGTGCAGTTAGGAACTCTCCAGCCGAGATCGTTGACTGGAACAGGATTCAGAATACGCTCCACACAGCAGGGCTTTCATCAGGTGGGATAGAACGTCTTTATAATCTCTTTATAATTATAGCTTTAAAGTGACTGTAGAGTATACGAGCACAACTTGGATTACTAATGGACTGCACAGTGGAGATGTGCTGCTTTGTGTAAAGTGGTAGTTTGGATGGGGGGGGGGCGGTATTTGTTTGAAACAGGAATCGTTTCTCCCGGTTCCTTTACATAACATTAAGAACATAATAACATTTTACGAACGAGAGGAGACCGTTCAGCCCATCTGAGCTCGTCCGGTTCCCAGCAGCTGATTGATCTCAGAACTTTGTCAAGTCGGGTCTTAAAGGATCCCAGTGATTCTGCCTCAGCAACATGACTAGGTAACCCATTCCACCCCCTCACCACTCTGTGTGAAGACGTGTCTCCTTCCCTCTGTCCTGAGTCTCCACTCCAACTGTGTGTCCTCTAGTCCTGGTTCCTGTGCTGCGCTTAAAGTACTGGTTTGGGTTTATCTACTCATTTTAAGATTATAAACACTTCCGTCAAGTCCCCCCTAATTTCTAGGCTAAATAGATTCACATCTTCACAGCTCAGTACTGTAAGCCCTGGGATTAGTCTGGTTGCTCTTCGCTGGACTCTCTCTAGGGCCACAGTGTTCCTTTGGTGCGGTGGTGACCAGAATTGAACAAAGAACTCTAAGTGCAGTTTCACCAGTACATTACAGAACCTCATCATAGTGGCCTTCCATTCAAATGTTGAGTTGTTGATAATAAGAGCCTGACTGATGCTCCACATGGTTCAGTCTCTTACCGTGGAGGTTGATAGCTGCACAGTCCTGGCTGCTGTACTGACAGCTGTACAGTCCTCCTGTCCCATTGTCTTTTAGAGGGGCGCTGACAATAATCCTGCAGAGAGGGGGGAAAACAGTGACAGGGGGGTCTTGAACTGTCCATGTAAAGAAATACTATATATATATTATTTGTTTATTTAGCAGGCGCCTTTATCCAAGGCGACTTACAGAGACTAGGGTGTGTGAACTATACATCAGCTGCAGAGTCACTTACAACCACCTCTCACCCGAAAGACGGAGCACAAGGAGGTTAAGTGACTTGCTCAGGGTCACACAATGAGGCTGAGGTGGGATTTGAACCAGGGACCTCCTGGTTACAAGCCCTTTTCTTTAACCACTGGACTACACAGCCTCCTCCATATATACATATACATTATATATATATATATATATATATATATATATATATATATATATATATATATATATATATATATATATATATATATATATATATATATATATATATGTATATGAGAGAGAGAGAGAGAAAGAGTTAGAGTTTTAGAGAGAGAGAGAGAGAGAGAGAGAGAGAGAGAGAGAGAGAGAGAGAGAGAGAGAGAGAGAGTGGGATTATTTTGTAAGCACGATAGACTTTAAACAGACGATTCAGAATTGTAACTGAGACCTGTATGTAGCCATGCTGGCTGTTATCGAACGGGTATTGTACTTCGATGTGTTGACAGTAACTGCTGTTGTATTGAACCCCCTGCTCGACCAGGAATTTTATTTCTTTTCTGGGGATGTTTTGAAACCCTCTGTCAGTTGAGAGATTTCCTGTCTGACTCAAACTGTTTCCAACTAATAGCACGTGGCATTGTAACATCATTTCTGCTTTCACAACCCCCTGTCATTTTTACTAAGAATCTAGGAAATCAAATGTTTATTTAACAGGGACAATGTACAATTTTTAACATTCATGACAAATCACAAGATGTATTGTACCCAGACTTAGCTATAAGCTAATTTACAATGGTGCTGGGAAGAAAATAATTATTTCAACATTTTTTTTTAAATTTAGACCTCTAGTGCCGGAGGACAACACAGATCTGAACGGCTCCACTGCAGACCTGCAGGCGCCCTATCAGCCACAGGGGTCGCTGCTGCGCGGTGAAATGTGGATTCCCCTGCCGACCTAAGCCCTCCCTACCCAGGCGGCTCTCGGTCAACTGTGCGACGCCCCCATGGGAACCCCCGGTCACGGTCGGCTGTGACATAGCCTGGATTCGAACCTGCGATCTCCAGGCTCTCCTGCGCTTGCTCGTGCATGCCTAAACAACTTCCGCTTAGAAAGCACAGACATGCCCATTCAAATCTGGCACGTTATGCTGTTTTCGGTCTTTTTCATCTTTTAAAATTTAATTGATCATTTTTTTCCACCATTAAGAAAACAGTATGCAAATATTTATCATATGCAGTGCATTGGGTCTTGTACAGTATTTTAGACAACTTGATTGTCTGTTTCCACTATAAGTTTGCAAAAAAAAAAGTATAATTAATGGTTTGGGGAAAAAAAAGTAGAATTCATGGTAAATGTATCTCTGTTTGACAATTGGCAAACACATATCACATCACAATTGATCGCACCTCTACCAAAATCTCACAGCGTACCACTTTCTAACGGTCAAGTTTTGGTACGCGTACCACATTGTGACGATGCACCACTTTATAACACTAGACCGGTACCCCATCGCCTATTAAAGAAGAAACACTCTCCAGTACAATGTAGAATTTATTTCAGACGTCATTCATGTATTAGTTTCAGATAGCATCGTACAGTCAGTTTTTAATTCTGCAATATGAACAAATACAAACATTTTTGCCACTAAATGCATTTGAAGCAGTAGGGAGCTCCCTTTCTCTTAGGGGGTGAGGGACCAGTTCAGTCTCCATGCCTCAAGCCTGCCCTGGACTGGAGGGAGCCCCCTTTCTCTTAGGGGGTAAGGGACCAGTTCAGTCTCCCTATCCTATGCAATCTTCAACCTCTTTGAGACTGGTAAGGTGTTAATTTTGACAAATTGTTTGTTTCAAGATGGTAACATTTGATCGCACGTCTTAAAAAGGTACTTCGGAAAACAATTCTGCACCTCTAAAGAAAGTGAAAGTCATGCAGCAGCCTTATCATAAAAAACACCTTCAACTCAACAATTCACATGAGCCAAACAGGAAATGATCAGTCAAATGGTATTCTGAAGGAAGTCGTGGGGTCTGAACTCAGTGTTACTGTACAGCGAGATTGTCAAACCTCTTTACTCGAAAAACACACCCAGACAGAAATCAACAACTCAGCTGAAGGGCTTGACAGGAGTTTGACGTTGCTTCTTATCTGTTTAGAATTGTTATTAGTGTCTTTTGAGAATCTGAGCTCTGACGTCTATTATAAGGATAGGTCTACCAGACTTTCAAGTTCAGAAATGAAATGGTTTCTCTGTTTCAGTCGCCACACCCTGGTTGGGTATACAATGTGCATCTAAACTAGAAAGTGAGTAGACAACAGAACTATGTGATACTCCGATTCTCCTGGCCGGTTTTATATGAAACCCAAACAAGCCTTTTAAAGCCTCTCTCTCATTTGCCCATACAATTGAGCTCCAACAGCAGTGATCCATTTAGAAGCAGCTTGGAATAAAATGTTCCTTTCACCAGGGTGCTGATAGGATTCCTGGCGGACCACAGGTTGCTGTCAAACCTTTCCCTAGCCCTGACCGAAGAGCTAATCACTCTGACTGAAATATCTGCCGCGGTGCATGCTGGGAGATGTATTTCTTTGTCGAGTTTAATCAGAAGACTTGCCTAGGACTACAATCCCATAATTCACTTCTTCGGTCACACATGTCCCTATAGAAAAGCTGCACAAATCATGTTTTCGTTTTTCATTCTATCCTTGAAAGATATTTTCAAAAAGTTTAGCAAGGTTCATGGCACTATCTACTATCATGCTTCTACATCTCTGGCTACAAGTTTTTGCATCACCCTATAGAATTCACTAATTTTGCTTCATAAAGTCAAATGAAACCTGTTGAATAATAAGTTGAAAGGGACGTCATGTGATCAAAAAATAAAACCTGACAGTTAACAGACAGCAAAATAAAGAGACTCAGAATTAAAGAACTCACCTTGTTCTGTTTCCAGAGCCAAACTGGAGGACTTTGTGTCCAAACTGTGTGGAAGAGTCCCCAGGGAGAGGAGGGAGCTGGGAGTTGATATTGAAAGAGCTGGCTGAGGAGCAGACTGGGAGAGGAGAGAGTGAGAGAGTTAGGAGCACCGAGACGAGCAGGAATGTGAGAAACTGTTACTGAGCCCTGGAGGTGAGGGCTCAGCCTGGGAACACTCTGTCTCGCCAGTAGGGGTCGCTGAAGTGCAATGAGATGAACTAACATCACCAAGGCTCACCTTCCAAACACAGCACAGCCTGCCACAGAATGACTGCAGTCCAACTCAAGAGTGACTGTGAACTACATGTTAACTATAGCTAAGAAAAAGCCACAAGTGTACTTAAGAAAATAGACTATTTTCCGAACGAGAGGAGGCCATTAATTCTAAATATTTTTTAGAGTTCAATTTTAAGAGAACCGTCTCCTTCTCTAGTATAAAACAAGCGTTTCTCGTGGTTTTCACTTTATAGTACAAAACTAAAAAAATAATACAATCCCACTGTATTTAATGTGCCCTGTAGTTATCGCTTTTAACTGACCTTAATAAAAGGAACGGAAATGCATTTTTAAGCCTTGGCTAGCACTCCCTTAGTTGGAAACCGCCCTTGTAAAAGTTTCTCCTAGTAAAAGCACAGCAAAGTGTAATAAAGCACAGCAAAATCATGGTAAGGCACAGGGAAGAATTGTAAAGAGCAGTGAGGTATTGCAAAGTACATTAAAACCAAGGCAAACGATGATAAATGCACAGTATAAACATGGGATAAGCTTGACGAAACTGCAGAAATCCTGTGCTAAGTTGTTTGTAAGGGTAGGGCTGTTGTATGCTAGTTTCAATAAGGATGTTCCAATGTTGATTAACAGCTGTTTACGTAAGGTGTGTGTATTGTTTTAATTTTTTTTTTACATTTTACTCTCAGAACTACATTTCCCATCATCCTCCTGCTCACATATGTAACTGAGATGGATTTACCAGTGAGCAGGGCGGTGATGGGAAATGTAGTTCTGAGAGGTCCATGCGGATACACGGGAAGCCATCTTGAGGCAGGGAATCCAATTTAAAAGTTTAAAAAGTGGTCAAAATGTAAAAAATAAAAAAATAAATAAAATTTTTTAAAACAATACACACGTCTGACGTAAACAGCTGTAGCAACACATGGGAACATTTAACACAAAAAAATAAAAAGGTCCTTATGTACCCTTTAAAGTGTCTAGTTCTGTTAAAAGGTAGGAAAATGAATTGATCCAAGGACTCCTTTAAAGGGGCCAGTGAGAATATTGCAAATGCTAATAAGAGAGAAGAACATTGATGCGAAAGTCTTTGTACGCATTCATTTAAAGGGAGGCTACTTAGCATGCTGTTAGTTTTAATAAGAATCAATGCCATGGATTTTGAAGTGGGACCAGTGATGCAGGTTGAATACCTTATAAGGTGGATTTGGTCTTTATGAGTTATTTTGTTTTTGAGAGTACATTGAATGTGAACGGAAACGCTTGTTTTTCTTTGTCAGATAATCAAAAGAAGTTGAAGCACAGAAGACCTGTCTGGTTTCCTCTCTTTCTATTGAACAGCAAAATGTGGTTAACCCAAAACGGAGGCACCTTAACAGAAAATAAGCCTATCGAACCTTCCATTCCGGCCAGCTATCTGATGACACCCATATTTAGAGACGCAATTAAACACGACAATCAAGTTCATGCGCTATTTAAAGTGAACTGAATTCTACTGCATAATATACCCCAGTAACATTTTAAACATGGCTGCTGAAAGGGGATTGATCTCACAACTAATGCCAGTGATTCAGCATCAACAACATGGCTGGGTAGCCCATTCCATCCCCTTACTGCTCTCTGTGTGAAGAAGTGTCTCTCCTTCCCTCTGCCCTGAGTCCAGCTCCACCTAACTACTTCATCTCTGTGCTTGAAACAGTGACTGGGGTTGATTTAGGACTTCTAGTCCAGAACTGACCAGTCAGTTAAGTGGAGATAGACTCGGGACAGAGGGTAGGAGACACTTCACGCAAAGAGTGGTATGTGTGTGTGTGTATAATATTATAGAGATTTTAGCATTCTTCAAGATGATCCTTCTACAGCTCCTATTTTCAAAAACCCTCCTCTAATGTCTTACAGAAGAGACACAAATCTAAGAGAGCATCTGGTCCACAGTAACATTCGACCCAATCTGGACAGTCTTAAGGGTACGTTTCCATGCAATAGGTCACGCTGTGCAACTTGTAAATACAGTCACAGCAACACAGTAGTTAAGGGAGCAAAATCCTCATTTACTATCCATGATACTTCTACTTGCATTAGTGAAGGAATAGTATATTGCATTGGCTGCATCAAATGTAACAAGCTATATATTGGAGAAACAAAACGACGCTTGGCTGATCGCTTCGTGGAACATCTGAGAAGTATACGAATTAACACCTCTACCTTTCCTGTCGCCAGACATTTTAACAGAAATGACCACACTATAGAAGACATCACAGTTTGTGGGATGGTTCAATGCTATGGAACTAATGCTGTCAGGAAACAAAAGGAATGTGAGCCATTCGGAATGAACATTCTATTCTGAGGTCATCATCATCATCATCATCATCATCATCATCATCATCATTCTGGAATTTTGTTTAAAAGACTACTTGTTTGTTTATTATCAACTTCTTAAAGCACTGTTTTTTTGTATTCAGCCGATGAAGGACTTGTAGTCCGAAACGTCCTGATAATTGATTTGTAATCAATTATTCTACCTTTTTAAGTACCTGAAATATCCTTTTCTCTGTTTTCTTTATATATATGAGCTAATATATATATATATATATATATATATATATATATATATATATATATATATGTGTGTGTGTGTGTGTGTGTGTGTGTGTGTGTGTGTGTGTGTGTGTGTGTGTGTGTGTGTGTGTGTGTTCATACTATATATATGGCCAAAAGTTTTGCATCACCTAGAATTTTAGGATTCAGACAGAATTAAAAACAAAGTGCATATATATGAACATCATTTAGATATTTTATTTAACATCTATAACCAAGTAAACTACAGAATGAAATCGCAAAAGTCTACCGGAAGCCATAATAGCAGTACAGTAGTATTTCATGTTGGATTTCGAAATGTCATATTTTTCAATTTTGGTCAGTTTTTCATGAACTATATGGAAAACTACAAAGCGGTGTGCAATTCAATATGTTAAGGTAACATTATTCACCGGGTTTCATTCGACTTTATGAAGCAAAATGAGTTCATTCTAGAGGGGGATGCAAAACCTTTGGCCATAGCTCTGTGTGTGTATATATATATATATATATATATATATATATATATATATATATATATATATATATATATATATATATATATATATATATAAATTCAAGACTCAGCCCTTTCCCCTGGGGTTCCGCAAGCTCTTTGATTCTCAACTAAAATATTTCATGCCCATACAGTTTCGCCACTAACGGTACACATTCACGTCATAGACAGTTAATGGAACCACTCAAGCCATGACGTCATTGCAAGGGCACCGAGGTGTATATACTGAGAGTTCACACAATTATAATAAATGTAACGACACTTACTGTGCAGCAAAATTGTTAAGATAGAAAGCATGGCAGCCGTTTTGATGGTATTACTGGTTCTTTGGTCTCCGTGTAAGGGTAACGCGAGGCGAGGAAAGTTAAATCATCTGTTCGTTCACTACCCTCCAAACCTCACCGCTGCTCCTTCAGAAAGTTCAACACGGAGGTCTTCAGTTTAATGCTGTCAACAGTTTCACAAGAGTGCAACAGGAAATTATGCGCATGACTGTACAAAGAAATGATCAAAACACACATAGAATCAAAACGTGGACTCGTGAATTCATTTTCCGGTACCTTAACATGCATTGTAATATGGAAAATATAGTCTCTCAGTGTTTTCCACCTGTATTGCAGAAACATGTTCTGAAATGCGTTCTGTGCTATGCCTGAATAAATTGCCATACAATGATAAATGTCTTTAAATGTATTGTATCAAATCTGAATATTGACATAGACACGATAGTGCGATAGAGAAGTAATATAATGGTACCAATAATTTCGTAAATCTAAAAGCAAACTAATGAATTACGATATTGCACATTAAAAAGCTACATTATACAACAGTATAAGGCAATATGTTTTACAAATCTAAATCTAAAATACTGTTAAAACGAACTATAAAATACTGTTAAAACGAACTATAAAAGCGATGGAAACATTAACAATACTAACTATAGAATTGCCATCAAAATGAGATATTTTACCAATTACACAGATCCAGTACCTTGCAGGTTGTCGTGTTTAAAATCAATAGAGGACTTCTTCCAGAAACGTTCAGCTTTGATCAGTAGCTTAAAAATCTATGAAAAAACAAAGGCGTGTGCACTCGTAAAACAATTATAAAGTCTTAATAAAAATAATTGAGAAAGACTTTTCAAGCGTTCAATCCGCTTTGTGTTTATCTGAGCCGTCTAAAAAGGAGAACATCGATTTGTCTTCAGAGTATGACAGCAAGTTCATTGTGTGTGTGTGTGTGTGTGTGTGTGTGTGTGTGTGTGTGTGTGTGTGTGTGCGGGGGGGAGTGAGAGAGAGAGAGAGAGAGACAGAGAGAGAGAGGGGAAGTACTTGTGTATTCAAACTGTATGTACACCTCCGCCAAAAACAGAGTACCGTTAATAGCAAAATCATTGAAAGCGATACCTTGCCTGGGGAAACGCACGCATGTCACACTGCACACGTGTGTGCATTCATCTAGAGAACCGCATATTCAATTGTCATGAGATTTGGCAGTAATATTATCTAGCAGGTTATTTAGAGTATCCGATTCTGTGGATATAGGTGTGTCTGTCCTGGAGCGATGAAACTACCTGTGCTTAAAGATTAAGCTTAAGATGTAAAGCTGTGTGGTCCAGTGGTTAAAGAAAGGGGCTTGTAACCAGGAGATCCCCGGTTCAAATCCCACCTCAGCCACTGACTCACTGTGTGACCCTGAGCAAGTCACTGAACCTCCTTGTGCTCCGTCTTTCGGGTGAGACGTAGATGTAAGTGACTCTGCAGCTGAGGGAAAGTCAGCGAGATCTGGCGAAATCATTTGCTATATAACATTGTCCAGATTGTCCAATCTTCATTGAGGAGCAGGCGGGACAAACCAGAACAGATTTGTATCATGGACCGACTCCCCAGAAGCAGGATCATAGATTACGCATTGTGTAAGACAATGCTGGATTTAGCTATAGTTGATCTCGACAACACAAGTGTTTAGAAAACTGTAAGTATCCTATCCTCTGTGTTCATGACCCTTTTCATTTATTCCTATTAAATATTTAAAATTAAAGACGTGTCTTAAATAAGTTTAATAAAGATATATCTTATTGAATAAAGATATCCATTTGTTTGTTAAATAAAACGTGTTGTTATTTATTTGTTGTTCTTTACAAAGTGTTTCATTTGACCCCGACCACTGTTACAAATGCCCCCGGTCATGGGGTGAATTGTAACACCGGACTCCTTGCATTTGAAGCAATATTGCGGCGGGAATTTGTAACAGACTTATGTAAGTTGTTTGTATCAAAAAAACGGCAAAACCATCTCAAATGGTTTCTGAGTAATGACTCGAAATGTAAAAACTGTTACAACTGTCCCCAGTCTCATCTACCTACTCATCTAGAAAATCTAGCATATCATTTTTTTTTCAGAATGCACAGACTGTCCCCATGTTGCATAAAATATAAACACTAAAAATAAAATAAAATTAAAAAAAACACCGTGAAAGGACCCAAAACTCAGATCTGGGCCACAAATAAATCCCAAATGCACAAAAAGTCCCTTTTTAGAAATGATGTAAACATTTAAGAAATACAAAATACGAAGTAAGACTAAAAGAAGAAGTCATTGCTGTGTGAGAGGAAGTGCGGCTTCATGAGATTTAAGCTGAAATAAAATAAGAAAATACAAGTGACGTCAGCTCAAACCTTCCTGCGCCCGTCATTACAATAACGTTCCATTAAAAGGATCCTGTGTTAATGAAGCGTTGATAATGTTAATGAGGTTGGCTTTTGTACACAGGACCTCAAAGTCTCTTTGTTTAGAATCTGTGTATTTTTTGTACTTTTTGCTTGACTCGGTCTCTTCTAGTTTCAATAACACTGATGAAGGCACTAGAGCCCAAACGGTGGTCTGCTTGACTCAGTCTCCTCTAGTTTCAGTAACCCTGATGAAGGCACTAGAGCCCAAACGCAGGTCTGCTTGACTCGGCCTCTTCTAGTTTCAATAACCCTGATGAAGGCACTAGAGCCCAAACGCTGGTCTGCTTGACTCAGTCTCTTCTAGTTTCAATAACACTGATGAAGGCACTAGAGCCCAAACGCAGGTCTGCTTGACTCAGTCTCTTCTAGTTTCAATAACACTGATGAAGACAAAGTTGAAACATTAGTGACAGAGAGCACAGAGAGGTTAAGTGACTTACTCAGAGTCACACAATGAGTCAGTGGCAGAGCCGGGATTTGAACCAAAAAATCTCCTACTCAGAAGCACTTTTCTGTAACCTCTGGACCACCAAGCCTACCTAATCTGTTTTGCAACCAAAAAGTTGAACAACTCCTCCGCTTTGAAACGCTAGCCTTGGCCAGCGCTGTTATAAATATTACCTTATTCCAGTAGGGGAGGTTTTTCAATAAATGGACTAACTTCCTGAACTGAATTAATATTTGACGCATCATTTAACATGTTGTGTATTTCATGGTTTAGATCTGGACTGACAGTCTCTCCTGTCTAGGACGAGCGAGCCCACGACATATTGAATCAATGTGGTACCATTGCAGCCACTAGTCACCGTTGATGCAACTGAAGTTGAAGTGGAAGAGAGTTGAAGCTTTACTGGTGCAGTTACAGGCTGCAGCCGCAACACTGAGCATTAATCGGATGCTAGAGAGGTGGCGCTGTTGCCCGGGTTAGATTTTAAGTTCATTTATAACAATATAGATCACTACTGTGAGCGATGAGCAAATGAATGTCCCGATGAGTTTCTGTCAACCCCATTCTTAAACATTTCGTCAGGACAACGAGTGAAAATAACAGAAAGCAACAATGATAAACTGCCAAAACGAAATGCAATTCAGCGAGAAGCAATTCACTTAATTTGTCACGTCTGTTTGAAATACCAAATTAAGCGAAACACAATCAGGATCCGTCAAGATATGAAGGTAAAACAAGCGACATTGTTTTGTAATTAACAACTTTTTCTGAGTTTTTAATTGGGAAACTTAATCGTCTCAAAATAAGTTTTAAAAGGACGCCATGTGATCAAAAATAAACCCCGAAAACGTCATAACATATGCCGTCGGAACCTCACGGGACTCCTAGGTCCCAGTCTGATAATATAATATATAACGTTGCCATGTTCTCATGTACACTCACGAAAGGAGTTCCTTTTTGAACTATTTAACTTAATTTCAACAAAAATAATTTAGGGCTGAAAAGGATAGGGCGCTGTGTAAGATACAAGCCGGTTGTCTTTTAAATTATATCTATATTCAATTATTAGAATCGTTTTTTATAATTTTCATACAGGGCAATTATCTATTCAGGGATACCAAGATATTTAGTCAGGAAGCAGTCGAATAGTAAATGCAATACAAGGACGGAGTCCATCCCAAGACATGACACGAAGAAAGGGCAGAAATACTGAGAGAAACTTGGAAAATCCAAACGATTCTTGAAGGTTTATTAATTATAACTAGTTGAAAGTTAAAATATTTGTCATTGAATTTTAAAAAAGTATTTTTTAAATTTCTGCTTACATCACTCTTGGGTGTTTTTATTAGTTATGGGTGAATTCATCTCCATGCATACATCCAGTCCGATACCGCCACCTGCAGGACAACATGAAAACAGTCATTCAATTAAAGTGTGGATTGCCAACTCTCCCAAGTCTCTTGGAAACTAGCACAAGGGGCATTAGGATTTTTTTGGGGTTTGTTTTCTGTTTTCTTGTAATTTGGAAACAAAAAAACACCAGTGTGATGACGTTCCCTGGTCGGCAGGTTTATATATATATATATTATATATACCGCCATTACCACTGTACAGCAAACACAGTACAACAGTGAAGAAATAATACATTCAAATTAAAAACATGGACGTTCATCCAAACAATGACGAGACATCAAAAACAACGAGGTTCAGACTAACAACAGAAGAACTGGCGCTTAAAAAAAGAACAGGAAAATGAAATTACAAGGAAAAACACTCGCTGATATAAACCTCACAAATAAGTATCTGCGTTCAGTGGGAGAAACACGAGAGCTTCACCAGATACCCGAAAAAGACCTGGACAAACACTCACATTTAATCTCGTCAGTACAATATGTAAAACAGTCAATCAATCACTGTACACCCACATAGTGTAAACAAGCCACTGGCCCTTTAAATGCACGCACTTTACAAAATGAAAGAAACAAAACGCTGACTTAAAAGGCTCCTTATAACCCTTACTGCCTACAGAGAGCTAAACCCTTTACCGCAGCATAAAACTACTTTTCAAGGATGTAGATATCCGGTCTGGCATTGTATGTTAATATCCTTTTCAGTGATTAATCAATTGGTCTGCAGGTGACGTGGTTCTCACTAGGGGGCGCCGGAGGTCCAGCTCTAGCAGGTTCCATCTAAACTGCGGGAAATTTTCTATGTAAACAATTCTGCATGTAACTGAACGTGGCAGGGCTGAGGCACCGCACTGTAAAGAGTGAGTTTTTGTTTCTTGTCGAGTTAGTTTAGTTTATTCACTTTGTACCCCCAGATCCACCACAGGTACATCTCAATAGTACAGCACTAAGACAAAGAGAGAGAGAGTTAAACCGACCATAATCAATGAAATACGATAGCAATTCAGCAATATAATTCCAAACAGTTCTTTATATATATTATTTGACAAAATAATTTCAAAAGACTAAACACCCAAACTAAAGCACCCAAGAAAGTCTTTCTCAGAGCAGCAACAGGGAGCACACCCTGCAGCCCCCAGCCCTCCTAACAGACTCCCATGTGGCCAGGTGTAATTGACAATCAATGAATCACTTAGCACCTGGCCACATTCCACACTTGTTTCTAACCCCCAGCCCTGCCATAGTTAACACATACTTTATTTTCCGAAGAACAAAAAGACAAAGTAATATTTAGAATAATTACATTCTCAAAGTCCCTGCCCTGCCACAGTGACGAAAAAGCGATCGGAATCAGCCAGAAGGGAAATCTTAAAGGAAAAGTGTTGTTTCACATGGTTAAGAGCAGCAGCAGTCATCGAGCAGAAGGAAGCGACTTTGTGCAGATAAAGGTCTTGTGGTTTTTCACAAGACACTTTCTCTGCCTTAGAAGAGCTGCGATTGTCTGTCTGTCTGCATCACCATTGAAGATAACTTGGTAAGGGTGTTGTTAGGATAATGTCCTCATCCCATTGTAGCTGCCGTATGCTTGTGCTACCATTGCCCATTAGTATAATACAGAACCATTGCAGTGCCACTGTCTGTATGCATTGCCATTGAAGATGGTTTGGAAAGTGTATAACCAAAATGAACTGTAGCTTCACTCTGTTTGTTTAGCCTTATGGATGTTTAAATATGATATTGTTTAAAGATCGGATTAAAAAGTTCATGCAAAATTGTAAAAATTAAATTAAAATGAGCATAAAATGAGAGAGTTAGTTCTGCAAATATACCCCGCAGGGATGGAAATAAGACTCCTGTTGCATAGCTGTTTCACCCATTCCAGGTTTTAACATGAGCCTGATTAGCCCCAGTCTATAGATAACAAGCTCAGGGGTGTCTTATTAAACTCCTAGTAAAACCAGGAATGGATCAAACAGCTGTGCAACGGGAGCCTTATTTCCATCCCTGATACTCCCTTTGCTAGTTCCATTGAAGGTGAAGCAACTTCCACAGGAATATGACATCAGAGTTGCTGGAATTTGAAGAGGGTCAGATCACACATTGAGAAATGGAAATCATGTATATATTTGTGCAGGTTGTGATATTTGGGAGGATAGGAAAACAGCAGCAATAGCAAAAATAACAACAGGCAGGGTTGAGATTACTTTTCATTCTCTGAATTGTTCCTCTTAAGCTGATCCGGAATAGCACATTGTGAAAAGATGACAAACAAGAGGAAGTTCAGTGGCTTTTTCAGACTGTGGCTTTTAAAGCTGAACAACCAGAGCCAATCAGAATAGTCTCACTATTGACACAGTCATACTGCAAAGAAAAGCGCTGTTATACATACTTCAGAAGGGAGGAACTGTGAAACAGAACAGCAGACATCAGCACTACTGCAGCTGGCAAACTGGTTTAGAACGCTTTGGAAAATACCAACACAAATCTGACAAGCCGGGTTGAATACCAGTACTGTACTGGGTGCTGGAGGGGGTCTAACTGGTTTATTCCATTTTCCAGATGCTATGCAAGCTGCACACAAACCTGTAGCACTTTGGAGTTAGCATCCAGAACTATTAAACACTCAACAGTGCTGAGTTTAGAAATACTATAAGAATCTAAAACTGAATGGCACACGCTTGGACTAGAAGCCCTTTTCTGTCTTCAAGTTGGACCTCTTCAAGTTGAAGGGATTTCATGGGACTTCACTTGCAGTCCTTGGTTTTGATCACATAAAAGGGTAAGTCAGTTTGTCGATTGTCTATTTGTGATGTTACTGACAGTGATATCGCACCGATGAAGTTGATGATCATCATATAAACAGCATGCACAGAATAGTGGAGAATACAGCATTGATAGTGTAAATAAAATGGGGTAACTACTATTTAAGGGTTAGATGTCATTAGGCAAGCAGATGCAGTGTTTGTGTGCTTAGAGCGTATCATACAAAGGATACCAGAGAAAGTACACTCTGAATTTAACAACTTGAACCATCGAACGCTTAGGGCAGCAGTGTGGAGTAGTGGTTAGGGCTCTGGACTCTTGACCGGAGGGTCGTGGGTTCAATCCCAGGTGGGGGACACTGCTGCTGTACCCTTGAGCAAGGTACTTTACCTAGATTGCTCCAGTAAAAACCCAACTGTATAAATGGGGAATTGTATGTAAAAATAATGTGATATCTTGTAACAATTGTAAGTTGCCCTGGATAAGGCCGTCTGCTAAGAAATAAATAATAATAATAATAATAATGTTAGCTTAATCTGTTTATATAGAACCTGTTGTGATCTAAGCATTTAGAATGCTTTGCCATTGAGGACTATTTCTAATATCCCTTTTCTTGCTAAAGTGCTTGCAAAACAGGTCAGCTTCGAGCTCATTTTTGTAGAAATGGGCTAGTGGAAAAGTTTCAGTCTGGTTTTCGCACTGAGACAGCCTTATTGAGGCTCTGTAATGACCTCTGGTTTGTTGATAATGGACAGCTGTCTGTTTTAGTATTGTTTGATCTTTCTGCTGCTTTTGACACTGTGGACCATGGGATCTTATTGGAGAGATTGCAGAATTCTATTGGAATTCCAGGAATTGCTTTGGAATGGTTTCACATGGACATGGACATTTGTCTCTCTGGCTCAGTACTCTTCTGAGACAGGGGACGTGAAAGTATGGAGTTCCACAAGGCTCAATCCTTGGTCCCCTGCTTTTCAGTGTCTATATGCTCCCTCGTGGATCAATTCTTAACAAATATAACCTTGGATTTCATTGTTATGCAGGTGATGCTCAGATATATTGTTCTTTTCCTACTAAATCGGAGATGGTGGGTTCTGGCTGAGTGAAATCCAATCATGGATAAATGGTCTAGGAATCAGTATGGATTCAGAGCTATATTTGGACACCCACTTTGGCTCAGTTATAAGGCCTCGTTTTATCATGTGAGGAGCATTGCTAAACTGAGATCTATTCTATCTGATAAAGATGCTGAAATGTTGGTTCACGCCTTCGTTATTTCTCGGCTAGATTACTGCAATGTTTTGTTTGCTGGCCTTCCTGATTCGAAACTGCGTTCCGGGTTCAAAATGCTGCAGTGTTCCCTCGCACGCTCCGTTCACAACACATTATCCCAGTTCTAAAAACACTCCTTTGTCTCCCTGTTAAGTTCAGGATTGATTTTAAAACTCTTCTTACTACTTATAAGGTGCTTCGTGGTCTAGATCATATTTCCAGGAACTGTTGGTCCCTCGTGCTCCAGCTGCACCTGAGATCAGCAATTGCTGGCCTTCAGGTAGCTCCTAGAAATCATCAGAAATCAGAAACGCTGGCACAGCTGCCCTTTAAATCAATTTTAAAAACATATTTAAAATATGCTTATTTCTGAGCTGAATTTGCTAACCCACTTCCTTTTTATTGGGTTGTTTTTATTATTAGTTTATTTAGCAGACGCCTTTATCCAAGGTGACTTACAGAGACTAGGGTGTGTGAACTATGCATCAGCTGCAGAGTCAACTACAATTACGTCTCACCCGAAAGAGAGAGCACAAGGAGGTTAAGTGACTTGCTTAGGGTCACGCAATGAGTTAGTGGCTGAGGTGGGATTTGAACCGGGGACCTCCTGGTTACAAGCCCTTTTCTTTAAGCACTGGAGGACACAGCCTCCATGTAAAGCGCCCTGGGATGCTTGTATGAAGAGCCCTATATATAAAAGTAACTATTGTATTGTGTGATCTACAGGAAGGGTAGTTGCTGGTAATGGGTTTGTGAATTATTATAATGGAATATTAAAATGACTGATTGACAGTGTGTGGAATAACTTCTTGTGTTCTCAAGATGTCAAAATGAAATTGTGATAAATGTACAGACAGACTTATGCCAAGTCATGTTAATACTAAGTTTCATCACAATTGGAGAAGTGGTGTTTGAGCTCAGGAACACTGTGGTGTATATACAGCTCTGGGAAAGGTTTTGTATCACCTAGAATTTTAGGATTGAGTCATAATTAAAAGAAAAAAAAACTATATGAACGTAATTTAGATCTTTTATTTGACATCATGTAATAAAAAAAAAGGTTTCGACTTTTGCCAGTTTTTCATTAAGTCTGTTTCAAAGCTCTTTTCAAAATGCCTGCTCTAGTGCACTGATGTGTCATACAGGTAACACAGCGATAGCGATCCATGATGTGGTACGGAACAGAAAAGCCAGATCGCTGGTTATTATTTTTTGTTTTTTTTAATCGCTCTTCCTCCAGTGATTTAGGGCAGTGGCTCCCGACCCTGGTTTTCATTCCAACAGAGCTCTCAATTACTTAACTAGACCCTTAATTGAACTGATCATTTGCTTAATTAGACCTTTTTAATTGTTTTCAGTTCTTAAACCGTTACAGATTTCAAGTTAGCTATATCCTCCATAATTGTAAATAATATCGTCTAAAAATAAATGTGGTTATTGAAATCAAACAAAGCTACAATGTTAACGGGTCTGCAGTAGATATTTTTCCAGCAGCATGTTACAGTAGCTTAGCTTGATTCATGGGTTTGCTGCATTCTAAAAGAGTACTCTGTCGAAACTAACGGGTTTCATTTGCTGTTGTATCATTGTTGTCTGTAGCAGAAAAACTATTAGAAAGTGTATTTTGAGAAGTGAAAGCATGTTTAGCACACAGGTGGTACAGCAGACTAGATGCACTTCTGTGATACTGGAACTTATTTTAAATGACTCGTCAGAAAGTTTAAAAAAAAAAAAAAAAACTTCCCATTCACAAGTCCTTCAGTTTGGGTGATCTGCTGCATAATGCGGTTCCGTGACTAATTTTATATTCAAACGATAACGACACTCATTCAATTCTGGCAGGTATTAAAATGGTTCCGCAGGAAATTATTACGGTACGCTAAGAGGGACAAAACAGGAGAGCGAATAACGTGCATTAAAAAAATCAATCTCTTTTTCACGTTAATCACAGATGTTTAATTGACAATCCTAGTTATAACTGATTCGTTTCTCAAGATTCTCTGGCTGCTGTCATTCATATTACATTAGTAGATTACTTAATGTGAATTTTTATACGTTGGTTCTTCTTCCTCATAAATCGAAATAATTTGAAATCTGCCCATCATTTTGATCTGTGGATGTTATTGGCTTGTACATCAGTGAAGATATTTATTATTCCTACTCCTACAATGTCACCTTTGTGTTCTTTCCCAGAGATTTTTTTATAGCCATCCTGTGAGTTTACAGAGGGAGCCTGAAGGTAGGGAGGTGTGCTCACAGCGCCCCCTCAGGATGGAGGTGTTCAATGAAGCTGTGGAGTACCTGCAGGGCTACGGCATACCTGGTAAGTGTTTTAATCTGCCACTGGGACTGATGTGAAAGCGGTCTGAAACCAGACTTGTTCATTTCCATCAGCGGCAGATCTGAGATCAGTTTCAATTAGGACTCTATCTGTCTGTCTGTCTGTCGGTGTGTGTGTCTCTCTGTATGCCAGCCCGCAATGTTAACTCTCCACACTGACGCTGGAAGTTACCTGACGAGTGTCCATTGAGAAAGGTTTTAAATCTCCGAATGCAGAAAAACATTTTTTTTGTCTAAAAAAAATTAAAAAATCAATAAGGGCGCAAACTAAAGGAATGAGTATTTAATTTTTTTTTGCCTTGGTTTCTTTTAGTTTCAATAACACTGATGAAGGCACTAGAGCCCAAACGCTGGTCTGCTTGACTCAGTCTCTTCTAGTTTCAGTAACACTGATGAAGGCACTAGAGCCCAAACGCTGGTCTGTTTGACTCAGTCTCTTCTAGTTTCAATAACACTGATGAAGGCACTAGAGCCCAAACGCTGGTCTGCTTGACTCGGTCTCCTCTAGTTTCAATAACACTGATGAAGGCACTACAGCCCAAACGCTGGTCTGCTTGACTCGGTCTCTTCTAGTTTCAATAACACTGGTGAAGGCACTAGAGCCCAAACGCTGGTCTGCTTGACTCAGTCTCTTCTAGTTTCAATAACACTGATGAAGGCACTAGCCTCACTCTCTGTGATGAAAGCACTCAGTCTCTGTGATGAAAGCACTCAGTCTGTGATGAAAGCACTCAGTCTCTGTGTCCTCTCTGCAGTGGTTGAGGATGATCAGTTGGACCTGGAGGATGTGTTTGATGGGGAGTGTGACAACGGTTTCCTGTCTGCTGTCGACTCTCCCTTCAGCCCCGTGCGGACAGAGAGCGCAGACTTCGGTGACGGTCTGGTGAGTAACCCGAGGGCACCGGCAGTGGAACAGAGCTCCGGCAATCTAGAGGTTTCAAAAGAGCTGAGTGAGGCGGGGAAGCATATTGGGGTTGCGCAGGAGTCTCCTAGCTCTCCTTCCTACCCACAATCCTCCTTGAGCAGTCTTATCAGATGCTGTGCTGGAATAGTAAACTGCAATAGAGACTCTTGAATAAAAAAGGATATTAAATAGATAAGAAGTTGGTTTTCCTATTTTGCAATCAAAACTGCATTTCCTTTTTGTCTTTTTAAAAAAATAAACGTGTTTCCAATTGTATTTCATTTTTTCTTTGAGGCTCCTTTAACTGTTATGTTTCTACAAACTACCTTCTTTCTTTGTTTTTCTAATTTTACTAATAAAACCGCATTTTTTATCTCTTTTTTAATTAATTATGAATCAGTCATTTAGCAGACGCAGGAGGGGTGAACTATGTTGCATCAACAACTGCTGCTGCTGCTGCAGAGTCACTTACAATCGGACCTCGGTTTTACATCTCAGTGGCTGAGCCAGGATTAAAACTGGGGACCTCCTGGTATCAAGCCGCTGTTTTATCAAATTCTCTATTAGACTGTTTTTAATTGAATGGTTTAATCGTTTGTTTTGCGTGAAGCGCTTTCTTTGGGATCCTCGTGCTGAGAGCCAGGCGCTACAGAAACGTCGGCTGTTTCTTTTTCAGAGCGAGGGTGACCCTGAGAAGATGCTGGAGAGGAGAGCGCTGGTTCTGAAAAGCATTCTGAGCAGCGAGCAGCAATACCTCAGTGAGCTGGAGGCAATGCTCATGGTAAGCCATGTCCTACTTTTACACGTGACCTGCTAACCCGCCTCTTTTAATCTCTTCAGCCTCCTGGAGAGAACCTAGGACTATATAAAGAAGGCTAGGAAAATGATGTCACAAGTGGGAGGAGTTAGTAAACAGAGGAGCCATTCCTGGAGCCCGTGGAGCTCTTTCACAGCACACTCGCAAAATGTTTCTTGACATAATCAAGCATTAATAACAGTCAGTCACTTTATATTAACGATATTGTGTATTGTTATTAAAAAAAATACCGGTATGCGCTGCAACACAGCATCACCGCAATGTATTCAGTACTGAGTGGGCTCCACAAATGGCGCCTGTAATTGCGCACCGAACTGCATCATGGGATTGACTGTCCTATCCTTCTTTATGTAGTCCTAGGATAGAACTCGGGGGTTAAAGTGGCACTTTTACAGCGTTCTGTTAAAATCTCTCTTAAAGCGTTTTACAAAAATATAATCTGAGGGGGTCGACTGCCACACCAACTGTGTTTACATCATTGCTTGTTAGAAATGTGCTCCTCAGTATACTTGGTGAAACTAGCAAACCAGAAGCCATCAGATCAGCACAACATTGATATGACTGCCACCACGGGGAGTCCAGACTCACGCCATTCACTGCATTTCAATCAACACATTGTAAACTAACCCTTAGAAAAGCGTCCCTTAGTAAAAACATAGCAAAGTGTCATGAAGCACAGGGAAGCATTGTGAAGCACAGAGAGGTCTGGTAAAGCATAGGGAAGCATTGTAAAGCACAGAGAGGTCTGGTAAAGCATAGGGAAGCATTGTAAAGCACAGAGAGGTCTGGTAAAGCATAGGGAAGCATTGTAAAGCACAGAGAGGTCTGGTAAAGCATAGGGAGGCATTGTAAAGCACAGAGAGGTGTGGTAAAGCATAGGGAAGCATTGTAAAGCACAGAGAGGTGTGGTAAAGCATAGGGAAGCATTGTAAAGCACAGAGAGGTATGGTAAAGCACAGGGGAAGCATTGTAAGGCACAGAGAGGTATGGTAAAGCATAGGGAAGCATTGTAAAGCACAGAGAGGTCTGGTAAAGCATAGGGAACCATTGTAAAGCACAGAGAGGTCTGGTAAAGCACAGTGAAAGCATTGTAAAGCACAGAGAGGTATGGTAAAGCATAGGGAAGCATTGTAAAGCACAGAGAGGTATGGTAAAGCATAGGGAAGCATTGTAAAGCACAGAGAGGTCTGGTAAAGCATAGGGAAGCATTGTAAAGCACAGAGAGGTATGGTAAAGCATAGGGAAGCATTGTAAAGCACAGAGAGGTATGGTAAAGCACTGGGAAGCATTGTAAAGCACAGAGAGGTGTGGTAAAGCATAGGGAAGCATTTTAAAGCACAGAGAGGTCTGGTAAAGCACAGGGAAGCATTGTAAAGCACAGAGAGGTGTGGTAAAGCATAGGGAAGCATTGTAAAGCACAGAGAGGTGTGGTAAAGCATAGGGAAGAATTGTAAAGCACAGAGAGGTCTGGTAAAGCATAGGGAAGCATTGTAAAGCACAGAGAGGTATGGTAAAGCACAGGGAAGCATTGTAAAGCACAGAGAGGTATGGTAAAGCATAGGGAAGCATTGTAAAGCACAGAGAGGTCTGGTAAAGCATAGGGAAGCATTGTAAAGCACAGAGAGGTCTGGTAAAGCATATTAAAAAACAGGGTAAACTATGGTATGGTAAATACACAGGGAAATGTACCATTAACACTTTCTTTTAAGTGTCTCTAATTACTGTGTATTTACATAATAATTAGACCACCCCAAGCTTAGTTACATGTAAGTACACAATTGTATCAGAAAAGGGTTAGGGTTATATCATTGAAAAAGATTTACACATCAAGCACATTGTATCAATGCATAATAGCATTGCAATGATGTGTCAGTACACATGTATTTAATAAGTAACTGCAAAGTAATTAGAGACACCTCATGTCAACTTTAAGGGGATCGCATGTGACGTACTGCCTGATTGTGAGAAGCGGTGTCTGGTTCAATACTGAATGCATTTCTCAGGGTATCTGAGTCTGTGGTCTTGTGCGGTTTCTCTCTGAAAGCAGCGCTGGACAGCACTTCCTCTCATTCACAAACGGAACTTCATTTTCCATCCTATGTGTGAACTCGGGTGCGGTTGAAATACATTTCAATACACGGGTTTTATAAATAACCGTTCAAGCACACCACACCTATTTTGTATAACTTATTTTTATTTAATTTTCTATGCTTCTTCTATTGTTAGCCCTGCTGTTTAAAGCAATCGTTAATACGACTTGTTTTATTTATTGACTGTGTCTAATTTAAGCAGCTGTTTTTGTCATATTATCTTTTTTGTTTTCTAAGCTGTTCATTTTTGTCATTTTTTTTATCTGTAAAGAACTTTGAGACAATTTATCGCGAAAGGCGCTATATAATAATGATTGATTGATTGAGATACCATCGCTTTATATTATTATTATTATTTATTTCTTAGCAGACGCCCTTATCCAGGGCGACTTACAATTGTTACAAGATATCACATTATTTCACATTATACAGATATCACATTATTTTTACATACAATTCCCCATTTATACAGTTGGGTTTTTACTGGAGCAATCTAGGTAAAGTACCTTGCTGAAGGGTACAGCAGCAGTGTCCCTCCACCTGGGATTGAACCCACGACCCTCCGGTCAAGAGTCCAGAGCCCTAACCACTACTCCACACTGCTGCCTCTATACTTATAGAGCTCGCATTTCCTTACATGAAAGATGCACGCATTACTGTATGTTAGACTGATTTTTAATGGTTTTTTTTTTCTTAAAACAATAGAACCGGTGAACGTCTGTTACGCTTATTTCCACGCTGCGCTTCCTGTTGAAGGAACGCAGCTGACGCACCCGAATCGCTTCTGGGAGTCAGAACCTTTTTTAGAAAATGACTTCCTATATATATATATAGAGTATATGCATATTTCCCCAGAAGAAAGTGTAAGAAACACATAAACACCCATTAAAAAATTCATCTTTACCAAAACATGTGCGTTTTTCATATAGATAAACGTGAGATATTATGGCAATATATATTAGATTTAACAAAATAATTCCATCAATCTTACCTGTTATATAGATCCCAAACGTGGAGTTTTAAAAGAAACACATATATTTTCATTTTAAAAACCTGGTCTTCGTTTTAAAGAAATCTTAAGCATAGTGTTGCACTTCCTTGCTCACCTGGAGGGTGACATTTTCCCCACCCCTTAAACGGTCGTTAACCAATCAGCTGCCTCCCTCCTGATTGACAAGCTTTCAACCTGTAAAAATGACCCAGAAGACACTGCTGAGTGGAAATGCCCTAGGAAATGCATTGCCACCATCTGTCTGCATTGCCATTGAAGATCATCTGGGAAGGGTATAGTTACCATGCTGTAGTAATAGCAGCTTCATCCCATAGCAGCTGCCCTATGCTTGTGCTACCATTGCCTCTCAGTATAGTACAGTTCCATAGCCATTGCAGTGCCCCTGTCTGTCTGTCTGCATTACCACTGAAGATTATTTGGGTATAGTTTGCATACTGTGGTCCCATTCTACCAACGACAGTCTCATCCCATTGACCTACAGTATATGTGCAGCCACTCAGTACCTAAACACAACTAATGCGAAGACATGTTCTATGAAAAGCATACTGGACTTTCTCTTTCTTCATGTTTTTCTAAACATTTCTTTTTCTTATCCAGCATCGCTGTGACTTCCGTAGTTTTTTATCTGCCGGACTTCTCCATTTCAATAAAACTCAACTTCTTCTGTTTTTAGAGATTAAACTTCCTTCCCTAAAAAAAAAAATTAAAAAAAAAAAACTCTGAACAATGCAAGCCAGCTGATTTGAGTACAGCAGTTCCTGTCCCGTGCCCATTTCAAAACTCCCATCCCCTGCCAGGGCTGGTAATACAGAAGTATGGTGATCAGCATGCCGTTTATCAGCAGCCTTGAAGAGAGAATTCAAAAACAGCAAACAGCTCTCTGTCCACGGGGAATCCGGATTCAACAGGATACTCCACAATCCACAGTGTTTCTGGAGGCTGTGTGGTCCAGTGGTTAAAGAAAAGGGCTTGTAACCAAGAAATCCCCGGTTCAAATCCCGCCTCAGCCACTGACTCATTGTGTGACCCTGAGCAAGTCACTTAACCTCCTTGTGCTCCGTCTTTCGGGTGAAACATAGTTGTAAATGACTCTGCAGCTGATGCATCGTTCACACACCCTAGTCTCTGTATGTCGCCTTGGATAAAGGCGTCTGCTAAATAAACAAATAATAATCACCAGAAGTACTTCACGAAGAAGAAAAGTCATTGATTAACTGATAACTCACTGTTTTAATGAACAGCACAGAGTAGCATAGGATAAGAAACGACAATGCATAGTTGAATGGATAAGGGGTATTTAAGAACTAGGTTAGCAAATCGAACTGTTAGCGTCATGGTAAAGTATATTAAAATGAGTGATTTACAATGTGTGGAATCATTTCGTGTAATATTCTGAATGAAGCTTACCAGAAAAGGATGTTTCCTCATCCCATTGTGGCTGCCCTATACTTGTGTTACCGCTGCAGAACCATCACAGTGTCACTGTCTGCCTGCATTGCCATTGAAGATCCTTTGGGAAGTGTGTAGTTAGCATAATGTGGTACCATTGCTTTCCAGCTAATCAAAGTGCTGGGTGTGTCCTCTTCGTATGCAGACAGGCTAAAATAATTGAATCTGTTCCGTCTTGAACAAAGAAGACTACGCGGTGATCTGATTCAAGCATTCAAAATCCTAAAAGGTATAGACAATGTCTACTCAGGGGACTTTTTTGGCCTGAAAAAAGAAACAAGGACCAGGGGTCACAAATGGAGATTAGATAAAGGGGCATTCAGAACAGAAAATAGGAGGCACTTTTTTACACAGAGAATTGTGAGGGTCTGGAACCAACTCCCCAGTAATGTTGTTGAAGCTGACACCCTGGGATCCTTCAAGAAGCTGCTTGATGAGATTCTGGGATCAATAAGCTACTAACAACCAAACGAGCAAGATGGGCTGAATGGCCTCCTCTCGTTTGTAAACTTTCTTATGTTCTTATGTTCTTGTGTTTTCCAGCCAATCAAAGCAGCAGATTAACTGTGGGTGTGTCCTCTCGTGTTTTCCAGCCAATCAAAGCACCAGATTAACTGTGGGTGTGTCCTCTGGGGTTTACCAGCCAATCAAAGCACCAGATTAACTGTGGGTGTGTCCTCTGGTGTTTTACAGCCAATCAAAGCACCAGACTAACTGTGGGTGTGTCCTCTCGTGTTTTCCAGCCAATCAAAGCACCAGACTAACTGTGGGTGTGTCCTCTGGTGTTTTCCAGCCAATCAAAGCACCAGATTAACTGTGGGTGTGTCTTCTCGTGTTTTCCAGCCAATGAAAGCTCTGAAGGCCACGGCGTGCACCTCGCAGCCCGTGTTGACCAATCAGCAGATCCGGACAGTGTTCTTCCAGGCCCCCGAGCTGCTGGCGCTGCACAGGGAGTTCCACGAGGGGCTGCACGAGAGGCTGCAGCAAGGCGACCCAAACCAGGGGGTGGGAGACCTCTTCCAGAAAGTGGTACGCCGCAAACTGCTTCCATAGGGAAGCGGGTTTCAAGAAGATAGCCAAGCCTTAATAGAATTTAGCCTAAACCATCGTCAGAAATATGCAGGCCAAGTGTAGGTGTCATCCCTATTATTTACAATCAAATGTTCTACACAAACATTCTTGCACACAGATACTGTACATGCGGCAGTAATTATTAAAACAGTGATGGATGGCTGCTTATGTTAGTTTGATTAGGGACAGGTGTTACCAGTATGTTTAAATGTGTTCAATACTGAAGTTTCAATGTTTAGGAAGCTAAACAGAAATTATTAAAGAGAAACTGTAATGCAAGTGAATATATAAGCATTTCAATAGTTAACTATTGAGTAGCAGTGTGGAGTAGTGGTTAGGGCTCTGGACTCTTGACCGGAGGGTTGTGGGTTCAATCCCTGGTGGGGGACACTGCTGCTGTACCCTTGAGCAAGGTACTTTACCTAGATTGCTCCAGTAAAAACCCAACTGTATAAATGGGGAATTGTATGTAAAAAAGAATGTAATTGTATGTAAAAATAATGTGATATCTTGTAGCAATTGTAAGTCGCCCTGGATAAGGGCGTCTGCTAAGAAATTAATTAATTAATTAATTAATAATAACTAAAGCTTTAGATGTATTTTCAGCCTCTCCTTGAGCAGTATATTGTATAAAAACCATTAAAACAAATTAGCATTGAATGTTTTGGTGCTCTCTAGCGTCGTGCTTTGTGTGACGTCCTGTCGTTGACTCGCTCTATAGTCACACAATTTAATTTGCAACTGCATTTATATGACAAAAAAAATCAATGGGCGAAAAAACTAACCAGAGTGAAATAGATGGCTATTTATCTGAACCACTTAAATCCGATTACCCGTGTTTAGCCGTGGCAGGGAGTGAGAGCGATTCGGGTGGGTGAGTCTGCAACCACTTCAAACAGAGACAATCGAGTAAAAAAAAGTCTTGTTTTGTTATGGCCGCCCCTTTGGTGGTTTAAAGGCTTAGACACACAAAAATACTTTTTGTTAATGTTTTTCCTTGTGCTATTTTTACACCCGAACGCTTTGCATAATTCACCCTGCTGGTGTTCACTGGCGCGGGGGGCTGTCAACGATATGACGGAACAGCGGCGTCAGAAAGGATCCAATATGGTGGCGGACTGCATTTCCAGCTGACCCAGAAAGCTGACAAAAAAACTGGCCAAACGCTTGACTTTTTAACAAAATTGCCGCAGCGAGACGCATTTGTCATGCATACGGAGCATTTAAAAAGCCTTGTTAAACAAAAATAGGAGCCAGCGCCATCTAGTGCCACTTTGAATTTGCTTTCGTGAAGCTTGCAGTACACTAGCTGTGCACTAGATGGCAGTGGCGCTTCTTTGATTACACCATGTTAAATAAAAGATCTTAATTATGTTCATATAGTTTTTATTTTTAATTATGTCTCAATCCTAAAATTCTAGGTCATGCTAAACCTATGGTCATAGCTGTAGAGCCGTGACTATGAAGGATTACTGACAGGCTTGTTAGAAGAGACTTCGCACAGTTTGTACAGAGAGATCCCAAACTGCACTAGATCTCTGATATAATAAGAGACCCTACAGACTCTGTATTAACTTCACCGGGTATATTTTTCCTGCACAGGTGAATCAGCTGGGAGTGTATCGCGGCTTCATTGATAACTACGAGAGCGCAATAGCGACGGTCCGCAAATGCACCCAGACCGACGACAGGTTCAAAACACTGGCAGAGGTACCAGCCCTGACACAATATTACAGTGCTATGACATCACATCCCTGACACAATATTACAGTGCTATGACATCACATCCCTGACACAATATTACAGTGATATGACATCACATCCCTGATACAATATTACAGTGCTATGACATCACATCCCTGACACAAGATTACAGTGCTATGACATCACATCCCTGACGCAATATTACAGTGATATGACATCACATCCCTGACACAATATTACAGTGCTATGACATCACATCCCTGACACAATATTACAGTGATATGACATCACATCCCTGATACAATATTACAGTGCTATGACATCACATCCCTGACACAAGATTACAGTGCTATGACATCACATCCCTGACGCAATATTACAGTGATATGACATCACATCCCTGACACAATATTACAGTGCTACGACATCATACTATCAAGCTGATCTGAGCTGTTAATGCTTCTTTTTGTCTTGTTGAAGAACATGATGTCTTCCAAAGATGGTAGTAACTGCAGGACGAAATACACCTTGGAAGGTGAGAGAAGCGTTTTTTCTAATCACTTTGTTTAAAAATCATATTGAGTGCAATAGTTATGGATGATTCCCTAGGCTGGAGTTATAATCTATTCAGGCACAGTAAGCTTAAAAGGCATTATTAAAGTATATCATAATAATAATAATAATATTAATAATGTCCTAATTTAATATTCTGAACCGTTTTGCTTTTTAAAATAAACATATTTTTAAATCATAGTCCTGGCACTGTGCATATATAGAATCTCATTATCACGTCATCTGGATATTTCTGTGGTGTACAATATGCATGTAAGAATCGTCCAGTGAATGCTGTATGTGCAGTGATATTAATGTGCAATGTGTTTGATATGTACACTACAGAATATTTGGCATATACTCCTAATAATAGAATACTACCTTGAAATTCGTTTAATGTGACATGGATCTTTGCTATTTTATTTACAGCTCTTTTGTACAAACCTTTGGACAGAGTCACCAAAACCACGTTGGTTTTACATGTAAGTTAATACTAAGTGAGCTTTTACATTTGACCCATTACAAACACCCTTGACATATTTTAATGGCGCACCTGTCTGCTTTTCCTGTGATTGGGGCAGGACCTTTTAAAACACACTCCCGAAGACCACCCCGATCGACCTCTGCTACAGGAAGCACTTCGCATCTCCAGCAGCTTCCTGTCCGGGGTCAACGAGGAAGTTCCACACAAGAAAAGCGCTGTCACCATCTCCAAGGGAACGGTAGGGCAGATGATCCGCTGTACTTCCTGTGCTGAAGGTCAACTCCATGGTCTGGGGTCACGCCCCCATTCCCATGGTCCCAACCTTACAGGAAGTTGTAAGAAAGCAGGAAGCAGTACAGTTGAAGTGATAGAGACAAAGTCATAAAGCATTATACTGAGTCCCCGAGGGTCTCCCCTGGTAAAGGCACGACCGCGTGGTGTGCAGGGGGAGTCACACAGTCAGGGGAGCGCAGGGGTCCCCGAGGGTCTCCCCTGGTAAAGGCACGGCCGCGTGGTGTGCAGGGGGAGTCACACAGTCAGGGGAGCGCAGGGGTCTCCGAGGGTCTCCCCTGGTAAAGGCACGGCCGCGTGGTGTGCAGGGGGAGTCACACAGTCAGGGGAGCGCAGGTTCCTGGCTGTGTCGATCTTCACTGGGGATTCCACAGGAAGCATTGGCTCTGGCGCTGGGTTAGGGAGGTAAGATCAGCAGGGACTGTTTCTCCTCACCGCGTTACCGCGTACCCTACTGGTACTTGGTGAGCTCAACACCTTGGCTTGTCCTCTAGGGGGCGGTAGCTCACATCCGCTGTGCAGCTCCCGGGTGTAAAGAGGCAAATGGCTTGTGGATCAGAGGACCCCCACTGACCTTCGGTTCCCCTGAGCTGTTGTGGGGAGTTCAGTGAAGGAGTTTTAATTGGACATGCTAAAAAAGATATTAAGAAACCCTAGCTGATATAATGTTGCTACATGCATTTCAGTTCCTGTTACGTGAACGATTTCACTGAGCACCATTTCCAAATAGGAAACTATCACATTAGTTATAACTGGGTTGTCTACTATTGCAGGGTCTTTGCAATCATTCTGAGGGGTTCTGGTTTATCCAGTATTGAGATCTCATTTTCCTTTAAATCTGCCTTTACCTGGCTTTGAGCTGCTTTGACCTTGTCTGGGGAATCCTAACTGCCAGGACTGAAAATCCTTCTTTATTCCATTCACACCATGTGCAACTCTGCCAGCCCCTCCTGCTCTCCACGCTGTAAATAGACAGGGAGAGAGCTGAAAGGTCAGATTGTCACATGGTTTGAAGGGAAGGAGTACCTGCACTACTCAGGATGAGTAAATAGGAAGGAATTTGCTACTTCCTGGTACCCTGTCACTTCCTGTGCTCTTTTGTGTCCTCAGATTCGACAGCTGGTGAAGGACGGGTTCCTCGTCGATTTATCCGATGGCACTCGCAATCTGCGCCACGTCTTTCTCTTCACTGACCTGATTCTCTGTGCCAAGCTCAAGGCAGGGTGGGTACTCTGAGGAGAGGGGGCTGGTTCAGCTGCCATCCGTGTTTCACAAAATAATTCCACAAACCTGAGCTGTTTTGCACTTCCATTAACTACATAGGTCTCACATGTGTAGTTTTGAAAGAAACACATATTATAGCAAATTGTCACTAAATCTGTCTTTACCTGACTTTTGAGCTTGTCTAGAGAATGTTAACTGGGACTGAACAGTACGTGGGGATGGAAGGTTCTATTGACATGTGATTTAGAACATAAGAACATAAGAAAGTTTACAAACGAGAGGAGGCCATCCGGCCCATCTTGCTCATTTGGTTGTTAGTAGCTTATTGATCCCAGAATCTCATCAAGCAGCTTCTTGAAGGATCCCAGGGTGTCGGCTTCAACAATGGTTGATCAGTGCTAGCTCAAAGCCAAGGCAGATTTCTAGAAAAACTCAATACAAAACAAAAAATGTATATACAGAATTGTTTTGTTAGTGAACGTTACTTTAGAAGGGCATTTGGAGCTATTGATTTTCACCCTAATAAAGCTTCTCATGCCCTCCCAATGCCCCTTCCTGCTTCTGTCTCCTCAGCCGGCAGCCCCAGTACAGGTTCGTCTGGTATCTCCCACTGACAGGCCTCTCTCTCATCCCCGGTCCGGAGTGCCAGCTCCCCCCCGACACGCAGTGCAGGATGGACCAAATGAAGCAGAAGGCCTTCCACCTGCGCCAGGAAATACAGCTGCGAAGGGTACTGTGGATTCTTACTGGACTTTCACTTCGTTTTAATGCATGAGCAGCTAACAAATTGCACAAGCAAGCTGTCAACCACACTGCTCTTTCATCCGGCTAAATGTGCCTGGTGGTTTGTGCTACAAACAGAAAACCACAGCTTTTAACACTGTCAAAAAATGCATGTAGGTTAACAGAGGCAAGCCAGAGGACTAGGTCAAGCAGCAAGATCACTATCTCTGCCTTTCATCTCTGGAGACCTGGGTTCAATCTGGGGGGATAGGTGGCACAGACAGACAGACAGACAGACAGAGAGACAGACAGGCAGGCAGGCAGACAGACAGACAGACAGCAGGGTAATTCACTAGCCTCTCATTCCTGCCTTTCACCTTGAGTATTTGAGTAATTGCAGTAAAAATAAACACTCACTCAAAAACAATGATTGCTAATAAAAAACTGTCCTTCTAAATATGTTCTTTAAAAATTATGATGAAAATTAAAAGGACATAAATAGCTCCTTTTCAACGTGTATTTTTCAGGGGCTCGTAAGATAATAGATGCCTCCCCTTTGGGGTTCTGCATTAGAACACTTTGTTAATTATACAACAGGTTTCACCGCTTCCAGTTTAGGAGTCCTCTCTGATTGGCTGTGCTCGAGTGGGGCGGAGATATCCAAAGCCAATAGAAAAGCGTCAGGTATGACTGACGCCCGTTTCATTTGATTTTCCTCAGCTTGGATATCTCCGGTCGGAAACAAAAAATAAATACATTGAAATGGATCTCTTTGAGTAGCAAACGCCCTGCAACCTGGTGCACAGTTAACAGATTTCATGACGTTTCAATATAATAAATACATACATTATTACAGTATTTGGTGAGCTCCAAAAAGGAGGGAGCAAGACATGAAGCACCCCCTGTATGTGAGCT
The DNA here is from genome assembly GCF_902713425.1 of Acipenser ruthenus. Taxonomy (NCBI): domain Eukaryota; kingdom Metazoa; phylum Chordata; class Actinopteri; order Acipenseriformes; family Acipenseridae; genus Acipenser; species Acipenser ruthenus. The sequence continues at coordinate 1,423,848 of NC_081238.1, forward strand.
GGTGTGACTGTGAGTTTGTATCATTTCAGAAGGGCAGCCGGGTCCTGTCCTCTCGCACTATAGACAGAGCCCGGAAGAAACTGCTGGATTGTGAGCTGTGGATCCTGAGCCACTCTCCCTCTCTCCCCCTGGAGCTGCACAGCCGCTGTGGGAAGGTACTGTGGGACTTCACTGTCATTTAAACACACTGCCAGTGCCCCAGCTATGGGACAAAAAATAGGAGGGCCCCGAAATGTGAGCACAAAGTGATTGTTAGCACAATCAGGACCCCCCGTCCCCCTGTAATTCCATCAATGGCTGTAGCTGACCAACCCCTCTGTATCCAATCTCTGTGCAAAGAAGAGCGACCAGAATTATCCCAGGTTTAAAAGGCATGTCGTATGCAGACAGGCTAAAAGAATTGAATCTGTTCAGTCTTGAACAAAGAAGACGGTGATCTGGTTCATTCAAAATCCTAAAAGGTATTGACAATGTCGACCCCAGGGGACTTTTTCGACCTGAAAAAAGAAACAAGGACCAGGGAAATGGAGAGTAGATAAAGGGGCAATCAGAACAGAAAATAGGAGGCACTTTTTTACACAGAGAATTGTGAGGGTCTGGAACCAACTCCCCAGTAATGTTGTTGAAGCTGACACCCTGGGATCCTTCAAGAAGCTGCTTGATGAGATTCTGGGATCAATAAGCTACTAACAACCAAACGAGCAAGATGGGCTGAATGGCCTCCTCTTGTTTGTAAACTTTCTTATGTTCTTATGTACAACATGCATTTCTTAACTTGATTCTTGATTTAAAATTTAGCGTGCCCGATTATTTTACCCCAGATTTTCTTTCCAATTTAATATGTAGCTTCACTTCTCCTGAGCTGTTGTGGAGAATTGCTGCAGTGAACATAACTGGTAATTCTAAAATGAGGGAGAAAAACAGGGGTAAAAGGATAAGACACTATCAATTATTATTATTATAAACTAAAAAAAAAAAGAATTTAGCACTACAACTACGGGATTAACTAATTTCGCTTCATAAAGTCGAAGGAAACCTGCTGAATAATGTTATGTGATTACGCCCCCTGGTGTTGTGAAATCGACACTGCAGCCCTTCTGTTAATATGTTGAGTGTATTGATCGGTTCTGTTCGTTCACAGAGCCACACTGTGTTGCTGTCCTCACTGTACGAGCTGTCAGAGTGGAGAGACAATGTGGAGCGGCTGAGAGGAGAGAGTGAGTTGCTTACTGACTTTACATTAAAGCAATAGCCATCCTTCTCATTTCTATAAGTGTGAAAGTAATAGGAGATTGTCAGGGGCTGAGATGTCATTATTATTATTAAGTTATTTAGCAGATGCTTTTATCCAAAGCGACTTACAGAGACTAGGGGGGTGAGCTATGCTTCATCAACAACTGCTGCTGCTGCAGAGTCACTGCCAATAGGAGCTTGTTTGTTTGACGTCTCATCCGAAGGACAGAGCACAAGGAGGTTCAGTGACTTGCTCAGGGTCACACACACACAGGGAGTCAGTGGCTGAGCCGGGATTTGAACCTCCTGGTGTGGAGCCCCTTTCTTTAACCACTTGACCACCGAGCCTGCATTGTCTGCTATAGAGACACCAGAGACTGTCTAAAGGAATGTGATATATATATATATATATAATAAAAATGTGTTATAACCAGAATTCATTCATCTTTTAGAATGTAGAATGTGTTATTTATTAAAAAGATATATGCAGTTCTATATTCTATATTCTATTCTATTATTATTATACTATTATAATAGTAATTATTCAGTATTATATTTTCTTTTCAGGTTGCGAACGTGTTTCACCGGACTTGCTCAATCTCACAAACTCGTGTTTCAAACTCCGGACCACACACCACCCCCCTCTATACAGCACACTGGAGGGTAAGAAAGATCTGCCCCCCCCCCCCCCTCCATACAGCACACTGCAGGGTAAGAGAGAGCTGTCCTCACCCCCTCTATACAGCACACTGCAGGGTAAGAGTGAGCTGTCCTCACCCTCTCTATACAGCACACTGCAGGGTAAGAGAGAGCTGTCCTCAACCTCTCTATACAGCACACTGCAGGGTATGAGAGAGCTGTCCTCACCCCCTCTATACAGCACACTGCAGGGTAAGAGAGAGCTGTCCTCACCCTCTCTATACAGCACACTGCAGGGTAAGAGAGAGCTGTCCTCACCCTCTCTATACAGCACACTGGAGGGTAAGAGAGAGCTGTCCTCACCCTCTCTATACAGCACACTGCAGGGTAAGAGAGAGCTGTCCTCAACCTCTCTATACAGCACACTGCAGGGTAAGAGAGAGCTGTCCTCACCCTCTCTATACAGCACACTGCAGGGTAAGGGAGAGCTGTCCTCACCCTCTCTATACAGCACACTGCAGGGTATGAGAGAGCTATCCTCACCCTCTCTATACAGCACACTGCAGGGTAAGAGAGAGCTGTCCTCACCCTCTCTATACAGCACTGCAGGGTAAGAGAGAGCTGTCCTCACCCTCTCTATACAGCACACTGCAGGGTAAGAGAGAGCTGTCCTCACCCTCTCTATACAGCACACTGCAGGGTAAGAGAGAGCTGTCCTCACCCTCTCTATACAGCACACTGCAGGGTAAGAGAGAGCTGTCCTCACCCTCTCTATACAGCACACTGGAGGGTAAGAGAGAGCTGCCCTCACCCTCTCTATACAGCACACTGCAGGGTAAGAGAGAGCTGTCCTCACCCTCTCTATACAGCACACTGCAGGGTAAGAGAGAGCTGTCCTCACCCTCTCTATACAGCACACTGCAGGGTAAGAGAGAGCTGCCCTCACCCTCTCTATACAGCACACTGGAGGGTAAGAGAGATCTGCACCCCCCATCCCTCTATACAGCACACTGCAGGGTAAGAGAGAGCTGCCCTCACCCTCTCTATACAGCACACTGCAGGGTAAGAGAGAGCTGTCCTCACCCTCTCTATACAGCACACTGGAGGGTAAGAGTGAGCTGTCCTCAACCTCTCTATACAGCACACTGGAGGGTAAGAGAGATCTGCACCCCCCATCCCTCTATACAGCACACTGCAGGGTAAGAGAGAGCTGTCCTCACCCTCTCAATACAGCACACTGCAGGGTAAGAGAGAGCTGTCCTCACCCTCTCTATACAGCACACTGCAGGGTAAGAGAGAGCTGTCCTCACCCTCTCTATACAGCACACTGCAGGGTAAGAGAGAGCTGTCCTCACCCTCTCTATACAGCACACTGCAGGGTAAGAGAGAGCTGTCCTCACCCTCTCTATACAGCACACTGCAGGGTAAGGGAGAGCTGTCCTCACCCTCTCTATACAGCACTGCAGGGTAAGAGAGAGCTGTCCTCACCCCCTCTATACAGCACACTGCAGGGTAAGAGAGAGCTGTCCTCACCCCCTCTATACAGCACACTGCAGGGTAAGAGAGAGCTGTCCTCACCCTCTCTATACAGCACACTGCAGGGTAAGAGAGAGCTGTCCTCACCCCCTCTATACAGCACACTGCAGGGTAAGAGAGAGCTGTCCTCACCCTCTCTATACAGCACACTGCAGGGTAAGAGAGAGCTGCCCTCACCCTCTCTATACAGCACACTGCAGGGTAAGAGAGAGCTGTCCTCACCCTCTCTATACAGCACACTGCAGGGTAAGAGAGAGCTGTCCTCACCTTCTCTATACAGCACACTGCAGGGTAAGAGAGAGCTGTCCTCACCCTCTCTATACAGCACACTGCAGGGTAAGAGAGAGCTGTCCTCACCCTCTCTATACAGCACACTGCAGGGTAAGAGAGAGCTGTCCTCACCCCCTCTATACAGCACACTGCAGGGTAAGAGAGAGCTGTCCTCACCCTCTCTATACAGCACACTGCAGGGTAAGAGAGAGCTGTCCTCACCCTCTCTATACAGCACACTGCAGGGTAAGAGAGAGCTGTCCTCACCCTCTCTATACAGCACACTGCAGGGTAAGAGAGAGCTGTCCTCACCCTCTCTATACAGCACACTGCAGGGTAAGAGAGAGCTGTCCTTACTGAAGCCTTCAATACTCTGGCCTGTAATACTAGAAACACTGTGAGAAACTAAATAAACTCAATGACCAAAGGTTTCCTCTAGAAGTCTTTCTCAGTGTCTTCAACTGAAATACTAAAAGAAAATTAATCGATTTCAATGACAAATGTTTCGACTGAAAGTCTTTTTCAAGGTCTTCAAAATACTTTTTAACACAACTTATAAACAAAAAATAAGCAATATTTTGCGAATGGAAAAAAACCAGTGAATCTGTGTGGCGTTTGAAAATCTAATTTGAGACGCTGTGTGTGTTGTGACTTGTTGACACAACATGTGAAATTCTCACATTGGAGTGTGGAACACATTTGAAAACAGCTGACACACCCGAAAGTGTGAAAATCGCACTTTGACATTTTCTATCTGTTATTTATTAGTATGTCGTCTATCGCTCCAGAGCGTGCTCATAATGTGATACAAATGTAACATTATTTTCAAACCACTTGATTAAATCAGATAGAAATGGTCTATTACTATAGAAAACTCACAGTAGCCCTGCTGCTGCTGCTGCACCCAGTCCTGGGGTTCAGAACTCCCCTCAATGAAGTCTGTTATTATTATTAATATTGAAATGATCAGGAGCCAGGAGTTTGAGCAGGGTTACAAACTCACACTAGCCCTGCTGCTGCTGCTGCTGCTGCACCCAGTCCTGGGGTTCAGAGCTCCCCTAAATGAAGTCTGTTATTATTATTAATATTGAAATGATCAGGAGCCAGGAGTTTGAGCAGGGTTACAAACTCACACTAGCCCTGCTGCTGCTGCTGCTGCTGCTGCACCCAGTCCTGGGGTTCAGAGCTCCCCTAAATGAAGTCTGTTATTATTATTAATATTGAAATGATCAGGAGCCAGGAGTTTGAGCAGGGTTACAAACTCACACTAGCCCTGCTGCTGCTGCTGCTGCTGCACCCAGTCCTGGGGTTCAGAGCTCCCCTCAATGAAGTCTGTTATTATTATTAATATTGAAATGATCAGGAGCCAGGAGTTTGAGCAGGGTTACAAACTCACACTAGCCCTGCTGCTGCTGCTGCTGCTGCACCCAGTCCTGGGGTTCAGAGCTCCCCATCAATGAAGTCTGTTATTATTATTAATATTGAAATGATCAGGAGCCAGGAGTCTGAGCAGGGTTACAAACTCACACTAGGTGGTGCAGCAGCAGCAGGGCTAGTGTGAGTTTGTAACCTGTTCAAACTCCTGGCTCCTGATCATTTCAATATTAATAACAGACTTCATTGAGGGGAGCTCTGAACCCCAGGACTGGGTGCAGCAGCAGCAGCAGCAGCAGGGCTAGTGTGAGTTTGTAACCCTGCTCAAACTCCTGGATTTCACTGAGCTGTAATAAACTTTTTTTCCTACAAATATTTTGAACCTTTCGGGTACTGCGAACCCTCTGCAGATGCACACACTGGTTTTATTTGATCTTGGAGACACTGAGAAAGAGTTACAGTTGAAATGCTGCCATTGAATTTAACCAGATTCTGGAGTCTGTGATAGCAGCTAACTGTCTCCTTTCCTTGTGCAGACAGCAGCGATCTGGGGCTGTGTGGGACTCTGTGTGTGGTAATCCACAGAGCAACACCGCTGCAGCAGCCTGAAAGTGAGTTGTTTACACCTTTCCTTAAATACGCATTTCCATTCGTTATATACAGCAGCGTGCAAATGTATTGGAACACCTCAAGAAAACCTCTGGGTGTGAGAATTTCAATTTTTTGTAATCAGTGATAAAGAAAAAATGACCATTTGTGGTTCTGTGTTCCTTTTCTCTTACAATTTTAAATTAATTGCATGTGTGGCTTATAAAAGTCATCAATTAAATTAGACAATCATTCATTTGCCTATCTTGATCATTTCCCCAGATTTTCAGTTCCAGTGGTTTGATTTCATACGCACAGCAAAGCAACACTCCAGAAGCAATGGGGTGTTTTAATAATCAGCACACTGCTGTAGGTTTCAAATGATCAACTTTGAAATAAACTAATTTTCTAGTAAGCATTTAAAAAAAAAAAAATGATGCTACACAAGGTTAAAGAAATCTCTTTTTGCAAGCTCTGATTTCAGGTAGTGTTGCACTTCCTTGTCCCCACCCCTTCTATGGCTTCTTTCTGGTCATTAACCAATCAGCTGCTTCCCCTAATGACTGGGATGCTTTCAGCCAGGACCAGCATGCACTGCTGAGGTGAAATGACCTCGGATGGTCTTTAACCCACTCTACAGCTCTGGCCAGCAGTTTTGCATCATCCTATACAACTAACTAATTCTGCTTCACAAAGTCGAATTAAATCTGCTGAATAATATTACCTTAATATATTGAATTGCATACCGCTTTGTAGATTTCCATATACTTGCACCCTTTGTATCTGTGAGAGTCTTGTATTGGAGAGTGCTGTGCAGTTGGCTATAATCTCAGTGTTTTACTCATTTCAGTAGATCTCTCTATCTTCCTGGAAGTGGACAGCTTTGGGTATTTTGAAAATAAAGCTCAGACCAGAGTCTTAGTGGGAGACTTGACACCCAGCTGGGAGGAGGTGAGCAAACTCATTCACTAGCTTCTCAATCCTGCCTTTCACCTTCCTCTGGAGGCCTGGGTTCCAATCTGGGGGGCTAGGTGGCACAGACAGACAGACAGACAGACAGACAGACAGACAAACAGTGGGCTGATTCACTAGCCTCTCATTCCTGTCTTTCATCTCTGGAGTCCTGGGTTCCAGTATTTCCTAATCTAATGGAGGCTGCTTGTCTGCCTGCTTGTTAACTGTCCTGTATTTCATTTGAAGGTTTTGCTTGTCTCCTTTCCATGCACACATGCAGCATCATCCACATTAATGTGAGAGTGCATCAGTAACAGCAGCGCTAACGGAGGGCTCCTCTGATGGCTTTTCTGATTGGTTAAAAAAAAATCCATGTTTTCAAATATGCTTTACCGCACCTCTCAGTGTTTTACAATGCTTCCCTATGCTTTACCACACCTCTCTGTGCTTTACAATGCTTCCCTATGCTTTACCACACCTCTCTGTGCTTTACAATGCTTCCTTATGCTTTACCAGACCTCTCTGTGCTTTACAATGCTTCCCTGTGCTTTACCAGACCTCTCTGTGCTTTACAATGCTTCCCTATGCTTTACCAGACCTCTCTGCTTTACAATGCTTTCCTATGCTTCAGCATGCTTTCACTGTGCTTCATTACCCTTTGCTGTGCTTTCATTGTGGGTCTCTTCTCTAAGGGGTTTGTGTCGTTCTTGCAGGAGTTCTCTCTGCAGGTGGACGGAGCTCATGACCTGCGTCTCCTGTGTGTCCAGCAGCCGGGCAGAGAGGACAGCTGGACAGAAGACAGGGTCCTCGGGAAGACCACAGTCCAGGTGAGGTCACTGGTCTCCCCAGTCTCAGGATCTGACTCATGTGGTTGCTGTGCGGTCATTCCAGCTCAATGGACTCAAAACAAGCAGGAAGTGTTTCTCCACACTGCGCCACAGCGCTCCCTCCTGGCTCAAGCAGACACCTGCAGGGCTGGCCTTTGTCCACCAGGGGCCGGTAGATCACATCACAGAAGTCGTCACAAAGCCTTGACAAACACACGCAATCAAGAGCGTGACAGACTGGATCTGACATTCCTTAACCTGCTGTTCATCTCCTTTTCAGTTGGATGCTAAGACCCTGCTGAACAAATGGAAACGCAGCGTGGTTTCACTGCACCAGGTGAGGCTCTTACACTGTGTGGTCTCGGCCAGCACCTATCTGGCACTCTTCCACTTTAGGTAGTGGAAACACAGCTTTCTGCAGCTAGCCTACAATGGGGCTAAGTGTCTGCTTGCATACGAACTCTGTATGCATATTAATATGCAATGCATATTAACATGATTTTATATTATTAGGAGGCTGTGTGGTCCAGTGGTTAAAGAAAAGGGCCTGTAACCAGGAGGTCCCCGGTTCAAATCCCACCTCAGCCACTGACTCATTGTGTGACCCTGAGCAAGTCACTTAACCTTCTTGTGCTCTGTCTTTCGGGTGAGACGTAATTGTAAGTGACTCTGAAGCTGATGCATAGTTCACACACCCTAGTCTCTGTAAGTCGCCTTGGATAAAGGCGTCTGCTAAATAAAATAATAATAATAATAATATATAAAGATGAATTAACTGATATAAGAGACTGGACATATTAACTTGTATAAGAGTGTATGCTGGTCCTCACTGTGTTGCAGATTGAGCTGTCCCTCTCCCTGAAGTACACAGAGCACAGCTTGCAGCCCCCTGGGATCCCCTCAACCCAATCAAGCGAGGTCTTCAACATCCACATTGAGACTGTAGCAGAGTGAGCAAAAACATATTTTATTTAATACTGTCACAAACATGCACAGGATTCCATTTTGATTACTCCTGTACTGTTTATAAAAAAAAAAAGCCAATGCAGAAGTGTGACTCCAAATAGCCAAGCCCTGAATTCCTTGTTGTCTTACCCATGTTTCATCTCTTTGATATACTTTTTTTTTTAATCTTCTAATATTGCATCCAATGCTTGTGTCCAAGGAACCAATCACCCCAAAAATGCTTATTCAGACGCAAATCTCAATTTATTTAGCAATCGTTTTATAATAATTCACACTGCAAGAAGACGTTGTTTTATTGGTTCGTTTTTAAAGTCCATGCATTTTCTCTGCCATACACATATAGATAGATGTGAAGTGTGCAGTGTTGAAAGAAACACGTATTTTCATTTTTCAATAGGTAGTAGGTTAAAGAAATCTCTGTTTGCGAGCCAGACTGTCTTGTACTTCCTGGATCATGTCACCGATTTGGCTTCTTTCCTGTCAGTAACCAATCAGCTGCTTCCCCTATTGACTGACAGGCTTTCAGCCAATAACGTGACTCAGAAGATGCTGCTGGAGTGAGGAAGTGAAGCAGTAACAGACTTCCTGGTAAACAAGGCAAGCAAACTGAGAACCTTCTTTAACCTAGAGTAGCAGCAGATGTTTTAAAATGAAAACACATCTGTGCTATAATATGTGTTTCTTTCAAAACTGCACATTCGAGACCTATTTAAGGAATGGAATTGCATAACTGGGTAAGATTTATGGAATTATTTTGTGAGCTGCCGTCACTTTAAAACACGTTGAAGGAAATTACTTGGAGAAACTCTGCACAGCCCTATTGGTTGATCAGTCCTGGAGAAGCCCACAGTGTGATGTGTGTGAGCAGTCCTGCAGATGCCCGCAGTGTGATGTGATGTTCTGTGTGTGTTGTTCCCAGGAGGGAAGGCGTGCTGGTGCCCCACATCGTGCGCTTCTGTGCGGAGGAGGTGGAGAGGAGGGGGCTGGAGGAGGTGGGGATCTATCGGATATCAGGGGTGGCAACGGAGGTGCAGGCCCTGAGGACAGCCTTCAATACCAGTAAGACATCCATTCTACCGCTATAGGGGTGGAAATAGCGCCCCCTCATTGCAGATCAGTGTGAGACAGTTCAAGCTTTACATTCATTGTGTGAGATTAATAATAATAATAATAATAATAATAATAATAATAATAATAATAATAATAATAATAATAATCCCATTGCAAAGCAGTTTGAGCCAGTACAGATTTGACACTCATTCTGAGAGCTTACTCTGGGTGACAGCAGCATTGCCGCCCATCTCTCTCTCTCTCTGTGATAGCAGCACTACCCCTCTCTCTCTCTCTGTCTCTGGCAGATCTGCGTGACGCTCTCGTGAGATTGAAAGCCGTCGATGTGAACGCTGTCTCCGGGACCCTCAAACTGTACCTCCGGGAGCTGCCGGAGCCCCTGCTCCCCCCACAATACTTCCAGGCCCTGGCAGCTGCCCTGGGTAAGCAGGGGGGGGGGGGGGTAAACACTCAAAACAAGAAAAGCTGTCCTCCCTCACCTTTACAATCAAGTACCAATCAATAACAGTTAACTTCATTAATGGAACTAAAAGCTGCAAATGGTAAAATGCAGGAGACTTTTTGAAGTTGTTTCAGATGCCTAATTAAAGCACAGAGCGGTCTAACATTTTCACACACGAGTGCCTGTTGTTTCTATATCACTGATTACTGAGCGGAAATTGAGATTCTCACACCCAGAGGTTTTCATGCAGGCGGGTATATAAAGGATACCAGTGACACATCTTGAGGTGTTCTGATACATTTGCACACGATTGTAAGTAGAGAAACGGTTTGCCTTCATTAGTGTTGCCTCTCAAGTCTAACCCTGCTATGAATGTTTTCCACTCTCCTTGTCTCTCAGTCATCGCCGATCCCCTTGAGAAGGAGCACAGGCTGGTGTCTGTGCTGCAGAGCCTCCCCGGTGTGAACAGGAACACCTTCCTCTTCCTGCTGGAGCACCTCCGGAGGTGCACTCCCTACTGTAACCCTTTCAAAAGAATCCCACAGCGCGAGCGCAGCACAGTGTAGAGCAGCACAGTGTAGCACCGCACAGTGTAGCACAGCACAGTGTAGCACAGCACAGTGTAGCACAGCACAGTGTAGAGCAGCACAGTGTAGCACAGCACAGTGTAGAGCAGCACAGTGTAGCGCATCACAGTGTAGAGCAGCACAGTGTAGCACAGCACAGTGTAGAGCAGCACAGTGTAGCACATCACAGTGTAGCACAGCACAGTGTAGAGCAGCACAGTGTAGCGCATCACAGTGTAGCACAGCACAGTGTAGAGCAGCACAGCACAGTGTAGAGCAGCACAGTGTAGCGCAGCACAATGTAGAGCAGCACAGTGTAGCACAGCACAGTGTAGAGCATCACAGTGTAGCACCGCACAGTGTAGAGCAGCACAGTGTAGAGCAGCACAGTGTAGCACAGCACAGTGTAGAGCAGCACTAGAGAAGCATGGTAAAGCGCAGAGAGGTGTGGTAAAGCATAGAGAAGCATTGTAAAGCACAGAGAGGTGTGGTAAAGCATAGGGAAGCATTGTAAAGCACAGAGAGGTCTGGTAAAGCATAGGGAAGCATTGTAAAGCACAGAGAGGTGTGGTAAAGCATAGGGAAGCATTGTAAAGCACAGAGAGGTGTGGTAAAGCATAGGGAAGCATTGTAAAGCACAGAGAGGTCTGGTAAAGCATAGGGAAGCATTGTAAAGCACAGAGAGGTCTGGTAAAGCATAGGGAAGCATTGTAAAGCACAGAGAGGTATGGTAAAGCATTGGGAAGCATTGTAAAGCACAGAGAGGTGTGGTAAAGTATATTAAAAAAACATGGTCAACTGTGGTAAATACATAGTATAAGCATGGGGAAAATAACTGTTAACACTTTAAATGAAGTGTCTCTAATAACTATGTATTTACACAGTAGTTACATAGTAAATTGCAGTTACACTACAATGTTATTATGCATAGTTACAGTGTACTTAATGTGAGAAAAGCATGGGGGAAAACTGGCAAGTGTGATGAAACTTGGTAAGGACATTCTTTAGCAAGTTATCTATAGTATCAGAATGTGGATGGTGTATGGGGGTTAGCTGTCCATTTGTCCTTGTTTATGCCCATCATACTTTTTACATTTATGTAGAGAACAGTGGAGTGTCACAAAAGGCTGTGCTACATATGTCAGGTTGTGTCCTGTCTTTCTAAAATGCTGACCCTGTGTCCTTCCCCCTCCAGAGTCTCTCAAAACCAAGAGGTCAACAAGATGACCGCCCAGAACCTGGCCACAGTGTTTGGACCCAGCCTCTTGCGCCCCCCTGAGGAGCCCTTGGGTGACAGCGGGCTGTGTGTGGACATCTCACAGGAGATTGTCGTACAGGTAAGAACACTGCCACACTGTGCACTAGATTATACACGAAATCCTTAGAGCAGAATCCTGTTCTGATATTTAAAATACAATTCCAGATCTGATGCGAGAATGCTCTTCATTGGAGCACCATGAAATGAATTATACAACAGGTTTCACCCTGCAGAACTAATTTTGCTTCACAAAGTCGAATGAAACCTGCTGAATAGTGTTACGTTAGTATATTTCACACAGCTCTTTATTTTTCCAGATACTTAATGAAAAACTGACACAAAGTGAATCTGGCATTTCGAAATCTAACATTACTATTATTATTATATATTTCTTAGCAGACGCCCTTATCCAGGGCGACTTACAATTGTTACAAGATATCACATTATTTTTACATACAATTACCCATTTATACAGTTGGGTTTTTACTGGAGCAATCGAGGTAAAGTACCTTGCTCAAGGGTACAGCAGCAGTGTCCCCCCACCTGGGATTGAACCCACGACCCTCCGGTCAAGAGTCCAGAGCCCTCACCACTACTATCACGGCTTCCAGCAAACTTTTGCAATATCATTTTGTAGTTTCTTTGATTACATGATGTTAAATGAAATGTCTAAATTATGTTCATATTCTTGTTTTTTTTTAATTATGTCTCAAATCTAAATTTTAAGTCATGCAAAACTTTTGGCCAGAGCTGCAGGTAACAGTCTCCTCTGCCTGTGTGTTTGCAGGTGCAGGTCGTGCTTTGTTACCTGCAGTGCATCAACCTCCCAGCTCCACAGATAAAGCTGCAAATACACTCTGCTGAGTTGGAGGAAATGACCCAACAAGAGCCATAAAAATATCTGTTTCTCTGCCCTGAAAGCAGCTCACAGAATGCTGGCAGAAAAATAAATCTGGAAGAGCAACTCAGTACGACTGAAATATCCGAAGGCTGTAAAGAATTAAACACGTAAACATTCAAAACAAGAATCGTTTTATTAAACGAACGAGGTTGACAACTCCCTAATGCTGTAAGTGCAGCATTGAAACCAGGATCAGAGGACTGCAGCTGGGAAGTGGAGACTCAGAACAGAGGGAAGGAGACACTTCTTCACACAGAGAGCGGTGAGGGGATGCAATGGGCTACCGTGTCATGCTATTGATGCTGAATCATTGGGATCCTTTAAAACCTGCTTAATGAGCTACTAGGAACCAGATGAGCTTAGACTGCCCCCTAGTGGATGTAAGAAATACATTAGTAACAAATACCACCACCAACAGTGGTATCTCTAACATCCACTAGGGGGCAGTGTGTTGCAGGGGGGCAAGTTAATATTTGAGAGCTCATCGAGGCCACAGGGGTAATTTTTCAATTCATCACCAGAATGACAGAAACTGATACACCAAGTGAATCTAAACAAGAGGAATCCATGCATTGAAGAGAAAGTAGATGATATAAAAAGCAAACACTTTTATTGGAGTCATTTTAATAAGAACCACTCAGAATTTCTTATACTACTAGAGCGCTCTGCAGTGTTGAGAGTGGAGTTCTCTTTCCTATACTGCTAGAGCGCTCTGCAGTGTGGAGAGTGGAGTTCTCTTTCCTATACTGCTAGAGCGCTCTGCAGTGTGGAGAGTGGAGTTCTCTTTCCTATACTGCTAGAGCGCTCTGCAGTGTGGAGAGCGGAGTTCTCTTTCCTATATTGCTAGAGCGCTCTGCAGTGTGGAGAGTGGAGTTCTCTTTCCTATACTGCTAGAGCGCTCTGCAGCGTGGAGAGTGGAGTTCTCTTTCCTACACTGCTAGAGCGCTCTGCAGTGTGGAGAGTGGAGTTCTCTTTCCTGTACTGCTAGAGCGCTCTGCAGTGTGGAGAGCGGAGTTCTCTTTCCTGTACTGCTAGAGCGCTCTGCAGTGTGGAGAGTGGAGTTCTCTTTCCTATACTGCTAGAGCGCTCTGCAGTGTGGAGAGTGGAGTTCTCTTTCCTATACTGCTAGAGCGCTCTGCAGTGTGGAGAGCGGAGTTCTCTTTCCTATACTGCTAGAGCGCTCTGCAGTGTGGAGAGTGGAGTTCTCTTTCCTATACTGCTAGAGCGCTCTGCAGTGTGGAGAGTGGAGTTCTCTTTCCTATACTGCTAGAGCGCTCTGCAGTGTGGAGAGTGGAGTTCTCTTTCCTATACTGCTAGAGCGCTCTGCAGTGTGGAGAGTGGAGTTCTCTTTCCTATACTACTAGAGCGCTCTGCAGTGTGGAGAGTGGAGTTCTCTTTCCTATACTGCTAGAGCGCTCTGCAGTGTGGAGAGTGGAGTTCTCTTTCCTATACTGCTAGAGCGCTCTGCAGTGTGGAGAGTGGAGTTCTCTTTCCTATACTGCTAGAGCGCTCTGCAGTGTGGAGAGCGGAGTTCTCTTTCCTATACTGCTAGAGCGCTCTGCAGTGTGGAGAGTGGAGTTCTCTTTCCTATACTGCTAGAGCGCTCTGCAGTGTGGAGAGTGGAGTTCTCTTTCCTGTACTGCTAGAGCACTCTGCAGTGTGGAGAGCGGAGTTCTCTTTCCTATACTACTAGAGCGCTCTGCAGTGTTGAGTGGAGTGCTCTCAAAATAGGGCCCCATGGTATATCTATTGTAAACTGCACTGGGATCGAATTGCTGTCATGTGTACAGGACAGCGCAGCGAGGCTCTGCCCAGCACACAGCAGGCAAAGCCAGTGTAAGAAACTGCAGTATTGTATGCACACTGTGCTGAAAACTATCAGTGTCCTTTGATCGAAAAAATGTATATTGCACTAATATACTGTATGTTAACAAATTTGTATTAAATATGTTTTTTTTCTTTTTTTCAAATATTCTTGTATCTGTCAAATAAATGATAAAATTATACTTCCCTGGACTGGACTGTTCACCTTTTTTCTTAGGGGGGTGAGGGAGCAGTTCAGTCTCCATGCCTCAAGCCTGCCCTGGACTAGAGGGAGCATGCGTTCTCTTAGGGGGGTGAGGCAGCAGTTCAGTCCCCATGCCTCAAGCCTGTCCTGGACTAGAGGGAGCACGCGTTCTCTTAGGGGGGTGAGGCAGCAGTTCAGTCCCCATGCCTCAAGCTTGTCCTGGACTGGGGGGAGCACCCTCTCTCAGTGTACACAAATAAAGAAGGAACAAATAAACAAAAAATGTTCATCTTTACACCAGTAGGTGTCAGCCCTGTCCCCTATATTGTCTACTTCTAAACCTAATTCCAGTGACAGAGTGCCAGTAAGCATGTTCATTTTGTGCTGTGTTGGAGTGGGAGTATGAAGGAGTTCAGGCTGTCTGGCTGGGTGCTGTGTGGTGGGTTGGGGTGGTAGGAAGGTCAGGCTCCCTGGCTGGGTGCTGTGTGGTGGGTTGGGGTGGTAGGGAGGTCAGGCTCCCTGGCTGGGTGCTGTGTGGTGGGTCGGAGTGGTAGGGAGGTCAGGCTGTCTGGCTGGGTGCTGTGTGGTGGGTTGGGGTGGTAGGGAGGTCAGGCTCCCTGGCTGGGTGCGGTGTGGTGGGTTGGGGTGGTAGGGAGGTCAGGCTCCCTGGCTGGGTGCTGTGTGGTGGGTTGGGGTGGGAGGGAGTTCAGGCTATCTGGCTGGGTGCTGTGTGGTGGGTTGGGGTGGTAGGGAGGTCATGCTCCCTGGCTGGGTGCTGTGTGGAGGGTGGGAGAGGGTAGGAGGAAAGGGGGAGGCGGACGCTGGGAGATGTTTAGCACAGATGCCAATTTGCACGGTGTGGGGCCACTGAAAATAAAATTAGTGCCGGTTCACAGGAAACAAGACAGAGTTCACAGTGAACTCATGTTGAGGGAATCCGACACGGCACAGCGGAGTTAACCCCTGCACTGCCGGCTGGGAGCTCCTTCACACTGCACAGTGGAGTTCACGTTTGAGCACATGTCGTATGACTGACATGTTTTCAATGTCAACTTAGAGACTTCGTGCGAACTTACAAAGCTGACCAAAAAATTGTAGCCTTAAAGGAGCACTCGATAATTATTCTTCACTAACAGCTTAGCATTAAAAAACAAATTAAAATTTACTATAACGTGTGCGTTTTTCATATAGGAAAATGTGAAACCTTGTGAGCAACATGTAACTTATTTCTGAGGTGGTCTTGTTTTTGAAATGAAGCAACATTTCAATACTCTACCTGCAGTTCATGTAAACCTTCTAATCTTATGCTGTATACATTGCGCAGGGTGGAAACCAGTTGTGAGTCTGATGACTATCATCAGGACCTTGTCTCCATTGAGTCCCATTATAGTCTACCCAGGATATTTCAGTGTGGTCATTATAAGTGGAGGGTGATGTTAACAGGAGTAATATAAGCGTGTTTGGCAAATCATGTTTATTAAACAATCACAAAAAAATACACTCAAATAAATACACAGTTTCAAGCACAAAAATGCAAGCTGTCCTTTCCGTGTTATCGCAAAGGTGTGGAAGATCATGCGGTCAGAGAGAAGCAGAGAGAACACGGAAATTAATTAAACCACATCATGCAATTGCATTCCCAATCTTTGCTGATCTCCCAATGTAACTGCTTTATAGACCACTAGCGGGTGTGTTGGCAACACTGCCCCCAGTGGATGTATGAAACACATCAGTAAGAAACAGCAAATAGAACAACATGTAGTATTTTTTACAGCCACTAGAGGGCAGAGTGTTGGTGTGGAGGGGGCAGGTTAATGGTTGCACTCTTGTGTTCTTAGAAGTTAGACATGATTCTAAGTGCTCTACTGAGGCCACTGGGGTGCTGTAAACTGTTACACCAGGATGCAGAGACTGAAAAATGATACATATCTAAAACAAAAAATAATCTATTTGTTAAAGTCAGCAAATTCCAGAAGTCTTACCGTGAGCTACATAGCTCTCAAAGTTTTGAAAGAAACACCTGTCACAGCAAACGTGCATTCTCATTATAAACCGTCTTATCAAGTACAACACCAGGGTAAAGGAAGTTCTCAGTTTCCATGTCTTACTCTCAGGAGATCTGTTACACTTGCACTTCCTAGGTCAAGCAGGGTACTGACTAAAAGCATGTCAATCATTAGGGGAAGCAGCTGATTGGTCAATGACAGGAAAGGAGCTATGCAACAGCCTAGGAAGCGCAACACCATTTAAAAACATGGTTTGGAAACAGATGTATTTAGCTTACCAGATATTCTGTTTTATAACACGTGTTTCTTTCAAAACTGCACATTTGAATAGATCTGCACAAACAGATAGGATTTACGGAGTTGGCTACAATAACTTCTATACCAGTATGAAGTCGCTGTCTCTCGGGGTCTGTTTAATAAACATTTTTTTGAAGTCTCTTCCATCTTCAGTGACTCTGGGGGTCACCCCACAGCACAGTTTCAGTTTGGGGGTTCGGTGGGTCGTGTTCTGGGTTTGTGGGGTCCTTCAGCCCTGCATCGGCCCCGTCTGTCCTGGTTCCTGAAGCCTCTCAGTTTGGGGCTCCAGTGGTCCCTCCAGGGCAGTGCCAGTGAAGTCCGGTCGGCTACGACGCGGTTCTCATCCGGCCCGATCTCGGAGCTGATCAGCAGGTAGGTGCGGCCCACCTGCAAGGGGGGGCAGCCACAGGCCAGGTCCCGCTCCGGCACCCACACTGCCCGAATCCCCTTCCGAATTCCAGGCGTCCCGCGGCGGAACACCGACTGCACAGACACGGAGAAGTGCCACCAGGGTCCGGAGCGCACCATAGCCTGCACCTGCACCTTCAGCACTGCAGAGACACACGGGAATCACACTCCTTCACTATGGGGGTCAGATCACTGTGCTCAGAATGTTTCTAATAAGAATAAGGTCATCTTTTAAAGGGGAACCAGAGATAATGGGGCTAGTGCTTATAAGACTCATTTTAAAGCCTTGTTTAGCACTCCTTTCAAACGGGGACCATGGGTATTGTTGCTGGTGCTCATAAGAGGTAAGGAATGGATTTTAAGCCTTGGTTAGAGCTCTTTTAAACAGGGGGCCAGTGATAATGTTGCTAGTGCTAATAAGGGGTAAGAAATCGATTTTCAATCCTTGGTGGTTAACAGTTCTTTTAAAGGGACTAGTGATAATAAGGGGTAAGAAATCGATTTTCAATCCTTGGTTGTGAACAGTTCTTTTAAAAGGACTGGTGATAATGTTGCTAGAGGTAATAAGAGGTCAGAGACAGGTTTAAGCCTTGGTTAGCACTGTCTTTAAAGGGGCCAGTGAGCATGTTGCGGGTAACGCAGGTCTCACCGTAGTCTTTCTGACAGTAGGTCCTCAGGTTCATCCTCACTCTCCCATGAGTCGGCTGGCAGTATGCGCTGCACTCGCCTCCTGGAACACAGAATCACAGAGAATCTCCTGAGATATGGGGTCCTGACTCACTATATGAACGGGATCAATGCACAATCATTTAAACATGTTGAATGTAGAGACGTGTGAATATGTGAGCCACGTAACAAATGAGTGTTTGTATTCAGACCTGACACTGTTTAAAATCTCTTTGTCACTTCAGCCAAAAATATTATTTCAGCAACCAGACAGGAGTCGTTCTAGCTATGAGCCACCAGAGGGCGCCACTCACAAACCTGGAATGCACGTCTCTCAATGAGAGGCAGAGAATTTGCTTATGATAACAGATCACTGGCGGTTTCATGGCAAATTTCGCACCTATAGACCTAAACGAGTCACGTGGCGATTTCGTTTCGCGATTCAGAGTGAAGAGTAAAACACAAATATATTTGTGCGTTTTTTATTGGTATGTAAAAGTAATGTTGATATTTTTCTTGTTTTTTTCTTATTTATCATCTCTGGATGCTTTATATTACATAGATCTGCGCGTGATTAAATACATAACATTCACAGTAAAACCAATAAAACATACAATATGGTTTAAATAATATCTATCTATAATTAAACCATAGATTTGCGTGTGTGTATATTTACATATTTAGGCGTAATTCAGTTATTATTTGTAATAATATATCTAAAAGCCCGAACCTAATTTGAATACATTTGAACAAATTTTGTCTCATACAGACACACCAATAGTGCTGTTGTTTTGATGCGTATTAATAACGTTTGTTAAAGGTGTTTGTGCTGTCGATGGAACCCCCCTTCAGCATTTTATGCGGACTGTAGGAAACTTCGTCAATCCAGCATTTTGATTGGTTGAGAGAGTTTGAATGATTTATAATGTTTAATAATAACACGCGCACAGAACGACTGCTGTTGTGTTTTCATGCGCGAGCTAGCTGTTATGGCGCGCAAAGCCCAGCTTCAACCCTCCTCGAGCTTGCATTAGTTACCTCAGAGACTCAGAAACAGAGCTGACGGCAGCGAAGTTGGCGCATGATTTTAATTAATTAATCTTTTAAAAGTATCTTCGAGTTAGTATAACTTATCAATACCAGCATACCTAGGTAAGTTTAACTTTATTTTAATCTTTGGTTTTTAACTGATCATTTGAGCCTTTTCATTGTATGTAGAAAATACATGGACAATCATAATGTAGGAAAATGCCACACAGCGACAAACAATTAATACTCTATTTGTTACTGTAAGGAATTTATGGAAGTATGTTCGTGTATTCTGACCAATTTTTGCTTTTTTCACTTTCTAATCTTAAAAGATAAATACATAAATGACAATCAAGTCGTTTGTTGTTTTCCGATTTTAAAAGTATGAAATTAAAACGTGTTTCGCCATATATAAACAAATATACAAAAATGGCTAAACTCGCTTAAAGAAACTGTTTTAATGCACAGCAATGTATTGCGTGCTATTGTGAAACTTCTCGCTCCTAACTGTTCAATAATTGCTAACATATGACACGGGGCGCCAGGAGAGAGCGCTCTGCTGTTGAACGCACCAGGGTGTGTGGCGGCCTGAACTACAGTTTTTCAGAGTTAGGAAGACATATTCAAAATGAAAAGTTTAACTGGGTAACTATAAGTTCAGCAGGGAGTGTTGTACACCACTGAGTTAATTACAGGTTAAGAGATAGGAAAGGGACAGGTCTTAAATGTATCTGTACATTGCCACACTTATTGTAACTGGCTCCCAGAATGCACCAGATCACACCACTTTTAGGCACATTTTACAAAAAGTTCTTCAATAACCCCTCCCTAGCAATGTGTCAGCAAATAAAAACACCAGTTCAGAAGGCTCAGAGCGGCCGCTGTAACAGAGAATGGTTCAGAAATGGATTTTTAAACAAATAAACCTGCTTATTTTATTCCTGGTAAGATTTCTCGTAAAAGGCCCTATTCACAGAACCTCAATGTTGGCGTTTTCTATAGAGTGGATCAGTTTAGTTTACTCTCCCCATTGCCAGTCACTTACCCAGGCTGTGTTGAGGTGGGTAGGCTGGAGTAGTTGTGACTATTTCCTCGATTCCTAAAGAGACAAACAGAGTCAAAATGAAACCACGCCGCACTGAGCAGTACCCTGCAATGGAATTATAAGGCTGCTGTTTATCACCTATATTGTCATAATATTTAATTTATTTCATGTTTAATATCCTGTAACATGTGTTCTGTATCACTCTGTAGTGCTGTTTCTGCACAGATCATTATTTACCAGGCACACTAAATGTACTAAATGCATTTTTTTAAACCCCTGGTTCTGCTTCTGATAAGATGGCAATTTTGCCTACAAGTGACGACCATAAATGAAATATTTTGCAGTGGAAGTTCTTTCATCTTTAATGGAACCACCACAAGGGGTATATTTGCAGAACTTGTCTATTGCTGCAGTCTTATTGTATCCAATCCCATAAGGGTTTTTTTCTACTTTGCATTCATTATCACAGTTGTCTTTACTAATGTCTTCTCTTCTTGTTTAGATTCACTTTGTATATCATTATCACTTTCGTTTTCAGTTAACTTTTTAAAAGTTTAAAAGCCCCCTCTGTGGCCTCAATAGCTCTCTCAAACATGTCTCCTCTCACTATCACTATTATCTGCTGTATTATTGAATTGTGGTTTGTCACACTTGTACTTTGCTTGAACAAAAGTTATTGTATTTCTTGCTCTTATTGTATTACTTGTATTGTAACACTTGAAATGTATTTGCTTACGATTGTAAGTCGCCCTGGATAAGGGCGTCTGCTAAGAAATAAATAATAATAATAATAAAGAAGAAGAATACATTAGCGCGGGTCCCGTAGCAATCTTTAATCTCCCTACAAAAAATAATAAAAGAAAAATTCAACGACAAACACTTCGACTACAAGTTCAGTGCCTTCACCACATTTGAAGACATTGAAAAAGTCTTCTAGTCAAAACTTTTGTTATTGAATTTTAGTTTCTTTTATTATTTCTTAATTCAGCTCTGTTGAGTGTTTAATAGTTGTGGATAATCTCCCTTCAAAACTTAGTGGCTTACTGCCTAATACAAAATAGCTAAACAGTACAAACCAGCACTATGAATAACATTTATTTTAAATGTTCTGAATGTGTGTGTGGGGCTGGTGGCCACTTTGCGCTTTCCGGAGACCTGAATCCAACTTTGCATTGGCCCCCACTCTCTATGCGTGTGGACCCTCCAGTCCAGGGCAGGAATGTGTACAAGGACCTCCCACTGACACTGCTGGGTATGATTGACTGACAGAGTTCCAAAAGCCGCGGGGTCACTTCGCTTTTGAATCATTCTACAGCTGGAGGGTCAAGACTCTGCTAAGCAAGGCTTTACAATCCATTCCTTATTAGCTCAACCAGCATTACCATTGCCCCTCTTTAAAGGCATGCTAAGAAGGCTTTAAAATCCAATTTGTTACCTCTTATTAGCACTGGCAAGATTATCACTGGTCTTTAAAGCAGTGCTAAGCAAGGCTTTACATTCCTCTTGTTATCCCATGCGAGGGAGTTATAGTGGAGGCGGTCGTGCGCACGTATGTCACACATTTCTCTATATAGCTGGAGAAGCGCTTATCCAGATGTCATGAAACATGTTATTAACATTATTTAGCATCAGATTCTGGGGATTTATGGAGGTGTCTGTCTGGAGAGTCGCTTATCAAATTGTGGTTAAACATTTACTTGCTGCTTCTCATTCTATATTGATTTGTGCACACTGTTGATAGACATCACAACATTGCGCTAGGGGGCGCTATGCTCACGTGTGCAGGGTCTCAGTGGGGATCGACTCTGCTGGTATCCCGGGGCGCAACGGTTACAGGTCAGTCCCGTCACCCCGTCTCGGCAGCGACACTGTCCCGAGGTCTGGTTACACCCCTTCTCCAAAGCACCCACTGGGTGACACGAGCAAGCTGGGGAGAGAGAACCAGGGAGACAATAAGACGACACCCAGAGCACCCAGAATACACCACAGACTCACATGTGAATCTAGAAGAAACTGAGAGCAGAGAAGCGTTTCAGCCAGTGCCTTCTTCAGTGTTATTGAAACTAGAAGAGACTGAGTCAAGCAGACCAGCGTTCGGGCTCTAGTGCCTTCATCAGTGTTACTGAAACTAGAAGAGACTGAGTCAAGCAGACCAGCGTTTGGGCTCTATTGCCTTCTTCAGTGTTATTGAAACTAGAAGAGACTGAGTCAAGCAGACCAGCGTTTGGGCTCTAGTGCCTTCATCAGTGTTATTGAAACTAAAAGAAACTGAGTCAAGCAGACTGACATTTCGGCGAGTGCCTTCATCGTGTTATTGAGGTGAAACTACAAGTTGGTTGGTTACTAGACTCAGTTTCTTCTAGTTTTAATGACATGAAGGCAGTAGCTGAAACACTTGTCTGCTTGACTCGGTTTCTTCTCGTGTTACCTCAGTAACAATGCTAGTACTCACGTTTGCAGGCTTTGCGGTGAGTGAGTGGTTTGGTTTGGTCTCGAGTGAAGCCTTCTTTGCAGTAGTGACAGTGTCGCCCAGCCGTGTTGTGACGGCAGCCCAGACACACCCCCCCACTTCTCCGGCCTGAGAGCTGGTACAACTCCATGTTGAAGCGACACCTAGTGGAGTGGAGGTTACACTGACAGGCTGAGGAGAAACAGCACAGGGAACAGGATTCAGAGCCAGTGAACTACTTATTAAAACTGTGCTAGCCTTTCAGAGTCATTCTATTACACGTGAGAGCATTGTGCTCAGGACACGAGGCAATCCTGGAGTACGGCATTATATTTTTAATTCATATTTTTGGTTGCTGTAGCTCTTTAGTTTTATAGTGCTGTTACATGTTCATTTCCCAGGGTACAGGAGAGTACAGCGAGGCTCTGCCCAGCACTCAGCAGGCAATGCCAGCCTAAGACACTAGATGAGAACTTTACAGTGTTATATAGTGTGGTCCTGCCAGCATTGTCCAGTGTATAGTATAGCACAACGAGGCTCTGCTCAGCACACAGCAGGCAATGCCAGCGCACTGGATTATAAATGTATACAAATACAAGCATTTCCCTGTGTACTGGACAGGTTAAAAAAAAAAAACTACGTAACTAATTGAAAAAGATTATTTTCTTTCACTCTTTATCCCTCTCTCTCTCTCCCTTCTCGCTCCCATTCTCTCACCTGTTTTTGTTAATTTACCATCTGAGAGGTGTCAGAGAGGTGAAAGGTCACTGCTGGGTCAGGGAGGGGTCAGGAGGTTGAACACATGGAGTGTGAGAGATGAGTCTGAGAAAATCTCAACACCTGCAGCGGAACTTAGGCAACACGGGCTGGTAGACAGAGACAAGCAGGGTAGTGTCCTCACTCCACATACTGACAGGTTCCTCACCACAGACAGATAGTGCTGTGCTGTGTTGTTCTGCTCACTCATTGACACCGTATAGTGTTCCCAGACAGGCAGAGGGGCTTGTTCCTCTTACTCATAGACAGACAGACAGACAGGGCGGTGTTAGCCTGTCAGTCACTCACAGACAGACAGAAAGACATACAGGGCTGTGTTGTGTTCACTCACTCACAGACAGACAGAGAGACACACAGGGCTGTGTTGTGCTCACTCACTCACAGACAGACAGACACACAGGGCAGTGTTATTCTCACTCACAGACGCAGTGGTGTGGCTGTCCGGGGCTGGCTCTTTGCCAGGGACGGTCGCAGTAGAACGGTTTGCAGACGTCACAGTCGGGCCCGGCCGTGTTGTGTCGACACTCGCACGCTGCCTCACCCTTGGGATCTCGCCTGCAGCGCGAGGCGTGCCCGTTACACTTACAGCGGCCCCCCACCTGCACATCCGAGAGGGACAGCCAGGGGGCGCTCGGCACTGACATCTCTGCAGCATCACCTAGGAGTGCAGTGTTATAGAATTAACAGTGAGATAAGCAATCCATTCCCTTACCCCTATTAGCAACTTTATCACTGATCCCCCTTTAAAGAGTGCTAACCAAGGCTGTACAACCTTATTACCCTCTTATTAGCACTAGTTACATTGTTACTGTCCCTTTTTAAAGAGAGCTAACTCTTGTATTCAACACTAAAGAGTTAATTTTTTACATTTTTTTTAACTGGATATCATTTTGGAATCTATCCTCCATTCATTCAAACCCAATCACGTAATTACTGGATGGGTGTTCATGCTGCTAAGCAGATATGGAGCTGGATCTAAAGGAAAGTGATTCTGTTCAGCTGGGTTTAAGCATGCTTTCTTCTCCATCAGTCAGTGCTTGTTATATAAACAGATTACTCCCTTACTGTTCATGCAGTACTGGAGTTATTTCACTCGTAGTAAATTAACAGTTACCTCTGGTGGCCGTTTTCTTGTTCCTCCTTCCTGGAGTCTCTTTAACTTCAAGCCCTGCCTCTGCCCTTTTCAACCCCCTCCTAATTCCGCTTGACTTCCTGTTCCCTAGCTCCTCCTTCATTACATCAAGAAAATCAATTGAATTCTTCATCTTCTCTTTACCTCCAAACCTCACCCCATCTCCTCTCCTGGAGGCTCGCCTCTTTCCACCTAGCCCCTCCCTACTTCTGCTAGACCCTGCTTCTGTGTCCCGAAGCCGAACCCCCGTTCCACCTGGGGAATCTGAGACCTTGTGGAAAACTATCCTGATATCTGTAGCAGTGGCCCAGTCTTGTAGAATGGAACTGAAGTCGTAATCTGAGGCGGAGGGTCGCCCATCCAAGATTGCGAAAGCCAGGACCATCCCTCCTCTGTGCTGCTGCAGGGGCCGGGGGTCCGAACACAGGGCCTCGCTTTCTTGGGTCCTTGACGGGACCACTGTCTGAGCTGGGCGGCCAAACTGGGCCAGACAGTGAGGGGAGTAGAACTGAAAAGGTCTCCAGGTTTTCCCAAAATCCATGGACTTGAGAATGGAGACGGACCAGATGAAGTTCTGCAACCCAGAGCAGAACTGCAGGCTGATATAAGTCAACTCAAATCTGCGCCCCAGGGAGATGGTCAGGGTATGGTCCTGGTTTGTTCTCCTGTGGACGCAGGTCAGGTTGTGAGGGTTGTGCAGGTCGGTAAGCGACGTGACGTTTTCAGAGATTCCTGGTTCCTCTCCACGGGTCTCAACTGATCTCCCGAAGGCCGCGTTGATGAATTCGGGCAGGCAGTGATTCGGCCCTCCTTGCCCGTCGTCGCAGGGGTCCTGAGAGGCCGCCACAGTCCAGCGCAAAGGGGCGTGGGACAGGATGGAGCGAGAAAGTAAGAGGAGGAGTAGAGGGAAGGAAGGAAAAGGAAAGCAGAGGAGTCCGGCCATGGCGGGATATCATCGGTGCTGAGGGACAACAAGAGCAGAAGTGAGAGGGAGGGGGAGAGAATCAGGAAAACGGATCAGTAACCCCAATGCACTAGAGCACAAACACTTGTCTGCTTGACTCAGTCTCTTCTAGTTTCAATAACACTGATGAAGGCACTAGAGCCCAAACACTTGTCTGCTTGACTCAGTCTCTTCTAGTTTCAATAACACTTATAAAGGCACTAGAGCCCAAACGCTGGTCTGCTTGACTCAGTCACTTCTACTTTCAATAACTGATGAAGGCACTAGAGCCCAAACGCTGGTCTGCTTGACTCAGTCTCTTCTAGTTTCAATAACACTGATGAAGGCACTAGAGCCCAAACGCTGGTCTGCTTGACTCAGTTTCTTCTAGTTTCAATAACACTGATGAAGGCAGCTGAAGCGCTTCTCTGATTCAGTTTCTCCTAGTTTTACCTAATATTTCTTGAGCCCCTAATCCTTGAAGGCTCAGGAATGACAGGCATGTTTTATACAGTGTGAAGAGAAAGCAGCTGCTGTAACATGACATGCTGCACATCCATCATTTTTATGCGTCTCGTAATATTTCTCTATAGAAGTTCCTTGATACATATTCTTGTGAAGATTTTTTTTTTAATGTGTAAAACATGTTTATTGCAGTGATACCTCACTCTGGTTTAATCTCAAACATATCATTCCACGTGCATCACATTGTTGCAGAATATCGTTTCAGTTTCTTTTCTTTTTTTAAAGTTTTAAAATTCATGTTTACCGAGAATTTCTTTGTCAGTTTTAAATCCGTAATGTTTTTTTAGTTTTTAGTTTTCTTTATAATTCTTCTTCCCCTTTTCGCCTCCCCTCTCCTCTCCCCTGTCTCTCAAGGGAATGTTCCTAAGTGCCTGAGATTGATGCGTTCCTAACAAGCGTGCGAGAGTTCCAGCAAAGTCAGCAGGGATGAGTAAACTGTCTCTGTGGGGAAGGCATGAACACAATTAGCCTTCAGCCGTGGGGAGAGCAGGCTGGAGTTTCAGCACAGAGACAGCTGGAGTTACAGCACTGTGCATTATATGCAGAGTCACTTACAATAGGTCATAATGTAGGCCAGATCATCCAAAGACTCTTTGTATTATAAGTGCAGCACCATCTTGTGGACAGCAGTAAATTGCCAGCAAATCAAAAGAAAACTGGCTGATCAGTAGATGTCTCTTCTATCTCTTCTAAAAAGACACCAGTTGATCTAGCCCAGTGGTTCTCAATCCTCGTCCAACTGTTCCAACCGAGCTCTCAATTACTTAATTGAACCCTCAACTGAACAAATAATTTGCTTAATTTGACTTTTTCAATTGTGTGGCTTATAAGAAATTGGAGATTTCAAGTTCCTTATACAATTTTATATTTAACTTGAAATCTCCATCTGTTTAAAATAATTTAAGAGCTCAGATTAGGCAAATGATTAGTTGTTAGGGTTCTATTAAGTAATTGAGAGCTCAGTTGGAATAAAAACCAGAAGAGAACCACTGACTAGTTTGGAGTAGTGGTTAGGGCTCTGGACTCTTGACCGGAGGGTTGTGGGTTCAAGCCCCAGTGGGGGACACTGCTGTTGTACCCTTGAGCAAGGTACTTTACCTAGATTGCTCCAGTAAAAACCCAACTGTATAAATGGGTAATTGTATGTAAAAATAATGTGATATCTGTATAATGTGAAATCTTGTAACAATTGTAAGTCGCCCTGGATAAGAGTGTCTGCTAAGAAATTAATAATAATAATATGTAATGCATGTCTATGGCAAGGCAGCTAGAACTGAAGAGCAGTTCTCGAAATTCAAAGCATCTTATTGCTGACTATATATATATATATATATATATATATATATATATATATATGTGTGTGTGTGTACTGTGTATATATATATAGATATATATATACACAGACGTGCTCAAATTTGTTGGTACCCCTCCACAAAAAATGAAGAATGCACATTTTTCTCTGAAATAACTTGAAACTGACAAAAGTAATTGGCATCCACCATTGTTTATTCCATATTTAATAGAAATCAGACTTTGCTTTTGATTTTTTATTCAACATAATATTGTAAATAATAAAACAAATGAAAATGGCATGGACAAAAATGATGGGACCGCTAACCTAATATTTTGTTGCACAACCTTTAGAGGCAATCACTGCAATCAAATGTTTTCTGTAGCTCTCAATGAGACTTCTGCACCTGTTAACAGATAGTTTGGCCCACTCTTCCTGAGCAAACTGCTCCAGCTGTCTCAGGTTTGATGGGTGCCTTCTCCAGACTGCAAGTTTCAGCTCTTTCCATAGATGTTCGATAGGATTCAGATCAGGACTCATAGAAGGCCACTTCAGAATAGTCCAATGTTTTGTTCTTATCCATTCTTGGGTGCTTTTAGCTGTGTGTTTTGGGTCATTATCCTGTTGGAGGACCCATGACCTGCGACTGAGACAGAGCTTTCTGACACTGGGCAGTACGTTTCGCTCCAGAATGCCTTGATAGTCTTGAGATTTCATTGTGCCCTGCACAGATTCAAGGCACCCTGTGCCAGGCGCAGCAAAGCAGCCCCAAAACATAACCGAGCCTCCTCCATGTTTCACTGTAGGTATGGTGTTCTTTTCTTTGAAAGCTTCATTTTTTCGTCTGTGAACATAGAGCTGATGTGACTTGCCAAAAAGCTCCAGTTTTGACTCATCTGTCCAAAGGACATTCTCCCAGAAGGATTGTGGCTTGTCAATATGCATTTTAGCAAATTCCAGTCTGGCTTTTTTATGTTTTTCTTTCAAAAGTGGAGTCCTCCTGGGTCTTCTTCCATGGAGCCCACTTTCGCTCAAAAAGCGACGGATGGTGCGATCAGAAACTGACGTACCTTCACCTTGGAGTTCAGCTTGTATCTCTTTGGCAGTTATCCTTGGTTCTTTTTCTACCATTTGCACTATCCTTCTGTTCAATCTGGGGTCGATTTTCCTCTTGCGGCCGCGCCCAGGGAGGTTGGCTACAGTTCCATGGACCTTAAGCTTCGTAATAATATTTGCAACTATTGTCACAGGAACATCAAGCTGCTTGGAGATGGTCTTGTAGCCTTTACCTTTACCATGCTTGTCTATTATTTTCTTTCTGATCTCCTCAGACAACTCTCTCCTTTGCTTTCTCTGGCCCATGTTCAGTGTGGTGCACACAATGATACCAAACAGCACAGTGACTACTTTTCTCCATTTAAATAGGCTGAATGACTGATTACAAGATTGGAGACATGTGTGATACTAATTAAAGAAACTAATTAGTTTGAAATATCACTATAATCCAATTATTTATTATCTTTTCTAAGGGGTACCAACAAATGTGTCCAGGCCATTTTAGAATATCTTTGTAGAATAAGCAATAATTCATCTCTTTTCACAGCTTCTTTGCTTTATTCTATGACATACCAAAGGCATGCAAGTATACATGATAAAATAGCTTTTAATTTCATCACTTTTCAGGAGGAATGAAGCATTATTTCAATGAGCTGTAAGGGTACCAACAAATTTGAGCACGTCTGTATATAAAACAGTATTTGAGAAATTGAAATTAGATCAAAATGATTGCAAAAAAAAGATAAGGGATCTCAAGTGAAGGATCCGTGAATTTTAACACTGGAGCTTGGTTTCTACAGCATGCATTTCATTACAATTACCTGCTGTATTATGAACATGTTATCAAATATGTATTTAAAATTAATCATTTTTAGTTTCAGTAATTTAAGATCCGATTTAAAAGCAGGAATGGCAAATGCTCGTGAAAAAAAACACCTTGAGAAAATTAACAAGAGATTTGGAGTTTTACTGCCCGAGGATTGAATTCCCAGTCGCTGTTGGAGAGGGGAAACGTGAGCCAGCCAATTTTAGATCTTTTTTTGTCCTGCACATGAAAGGGAGGGAAATACCAAAGGCTAGGGGTTAAACAGGAATGTAGCTGAAAAAGAGATCTAATGTCAAATATAGGAAATACTGTAGGCAGCATGAAACTCAAAGATACACAACTCTCAAAGGTAGCCATGTACAGGTGCTACCATTGACCCTGAGTAAAACTGCCATTATAGAGCTAGTGTCTGTCTGCATCACCACTGAATACCATTTAGTTACCATAATGTGGTCCCATTCTACCAATGATAGCCTCATACCATTGTAGCTGCCCTGTACCAGTGCTACCATTGACCCTGAGTAAAACTGCCATTATAGATCTAGTGTCTGTCTGCATCACTACTGAATACCATTTAGTTACCATAATGTGGTCCCATTCTACCAATGATAGCCTCATACCATTGTAGCTGCCCTGTACTTGTGCTACCATTGACCCTTAGTATAGTACAGAACTATTGCCACTGTAGTGCCACTGTCTGTCTGTATTGCCCTTAAAGATAATTAGCATGTAGTTAGCATACTGTGGTACCATTCTACTAGTGGCAGCCTCATCCCATTGCAGTTACCCTATACTTGTATGATCATTGCCCCATAGTATAATACAGAACCATTGTAATTGCAGTGCCATTGCCACTGAAGATCATTTGGGTAGGGTACAGGGTACCATTTTACCAGCCTCATCCCATTGCAATTGCCCTGTTGCTACCAGTGCCCCATGGTCTAATTCAGAACCGTTGCATTGCCCTGGTAGTGGCATTGTCTGTCTGCATTGCCACTGAAGATCATTTGAGAAGGATACAGCTGTGGTACCATTCTGCCAATGGCAGCCTCATCCCATTGTAGCTGCCCTATACTTGTACTACCATTGCCCCTTAGTATAACACAGAACCACTGCATTGTAGCGCCCCTGTCTGTCTGCATTGCTATTAAAGTTTAATTAAATATTCTCACTACTCAACCTTGAGTAATTGCAATAACAACCATTCAGATAAACGGGTTTGTTAAAATAAAAACAAATCAATTTTAAACTATTCAGGAAAATATTGTGTGAGTTATTGTGGAATACGATTATGTCGCAGCTGTTAAAAATAATATTAATGCCAATACTGAAAGCCAAACTTTTTAAAAGTGTAGCTATTTGGGTGTCAAATTCATGACGGTTCTCTCTGTATTAAAAACTTGGTTGTTGGTTCAGAGAGATGTGTTTGTCGACTACCCGTCATGTTTTCGTTACACTCCGGTATCTAAATCGCAGTGTTTGAAACGCATTAAAAGAAAACATGTGAAGTGGATTTCTCCTGTCTCACAGATTTTAAAATTCTTCGTCATGGAATTGGAATAAAGCGCATTGCGCGGGAACGTGGGTGCTCGCCCGAATGCCGTGGCTGTTTTTCACAACATAAAAAATCAATTCAAATCAACAAGACCGTGAACAAAAAAAAAAGTTTGATTTTGTGTGTGTGTGTGTGCGTGTGTTTAATATTTAATATCTCGTTTTATTTTATTTATTCAGATATATTGAAGTCGACCCCACTAAATAAACATAATAATACAAAAACGAAGATACTTTTCGAGGTCTTTATGTAGTCAAGCGTGAATGTGAGTTAGTTATAGGGATTATTTTATTTATTAAAATTAATTTCTACAGATAGGTTATAAATGAATATAAATAAACAGATGTTGCTGTTTGACTTGTTAGTATAATAAATATTCGTTCTATTGCCATTAAAAAAACTCCAAGGAGCAGGTAATATATGACATAACTATAGGGCCTACATATTATTATTATTATTATTATTATTATTATTATTATTATTATTATTATTATTATTATTATTATTAATTATTATGATTATTATTATTATTATTATTATTATTATTTATTTATTTATTTCTTAGCAGACGCCCTTATCCAGGGTGACTTACAGTTCTATACAAAAAATACATATCAAGAAACCGTACAATTAAGAGCAAAGTTACAAAATACAACGACTTCAGTCCTACATATCTGGTCCAGACAGTATATAATTTGTATTAATTTCCAAATATCAAAATACATTTGAAATACAACAAAATGAATCGTTGTATTTAGTCTGCACATTTCGATATTCATTTAATATACAACAAGTCTAATATATATTTTTGTAGGCCCTATGCTATAGAGAGGCATGCAATATAGTATATCAAAAAGCAGCCATTTTATTCAAGAAGATGTTTATACAAAACACGGGTAGCATTTCAGATATATGTGTTTGTGTAAAAGTTAACCGGTTTCTTACGGGATGATTTTTATGGGACGGGTTTGCGGTAGCCGGATAAAACACATGTAAAATATATCTGTAGTTGTTGTGTGGACGGCGATTATTATTTTTTATTTCCTAGCAGACGCCGTTATCCAGGGCGACTTACAATTGTTACAAGATATCACATTATTTTTACATACAATTACCCATTTATACAGTTCGGTTTTTATTGGAGCAATCTAGGTGAAGTATCTTGCTCAAGGGTACAGCAGCAGTGTCCCCCCACCTGGGATTGAACCCACGACCCTCCGGTCAAGAGTCCAGAGCCCTAACCACTACTCCACACTGCTGCCCTATATTGATTATGTGTCTGTTATTCTCCTGGAAATGCAGTCAGTTTGCAATGCGTGCTATTGCAGTGACCTCAACAGATTATTTAAAAACATTTCCACCCCAGTTTGTACACTGTGGCCTCATTCATGATGCAAATATATTCGGTTTCGGTTACTGGCGAACTGGTAGCCACTGGATATTGTAAATCTGTACCTGAAAAAAAACCCTCTAGGCTTTAGTTTGGTTTCCTACAGACGGTATAATTAAGGTTCAGACATGTTTGACACATTGATGGAATTAACTGAGAATTTTAAGAAATAAACACATCGTTTATTTATTTATTTTTTATTAATAATTCGATTCGTGAGCGCGTGATTAACCTATATATTTTTTTATTAACCTATTAGGCCTACAAAGTGAAATAGCGTATTATTATTATTATTTAGTCATTTAAGACGCTTTTATCCAAAGCGAAAGACCAGCGGGTGAACTATGCATCAGAACCGCTGCTGCAGAGTCACTTCCAATAGGACCTCGTTTGTTTGACGTCTCATCCGAAGGACGGAGCACAAGGAGGTTAAGTGACTTGCTCAGAGTCACACACAGTGTCCCTGAATACCAACGCGTTTCTGACCGTCGGGGAGCGCATCTGTGGCGACGTTTCAACTTTCCGTCTTTCGTGTTCCGAGCAAAAATCAGAAACGGTTAGGAAAGAGGAGCACAGTCACGAGCCCCCAATTCCGACAGTATGAGGAATGTTATGCAAATGAAGTGGGTACCCAATTAACATAACCCCCGTGCAAAAATCTAAACGGGTTGATGTGGTCGGATTGAGTATCTTTCATCTAAAGCGGTTCCACATGTTTCAAAGCGTTCTAACGGAGATGGTAACCTATTTCAAACAGGCTCCATGCTACAATAGAAAGGTCTGCTGTGTGTGGAGGGACTCTTTGACTGTCCTAATGGTGATGGAGCCCAATGCGCTGCTAGGAATTGCTGCGATTTTAGAGGATGAAAGGGGATAATGTAGCTGCCTATGAAATCGCAGCCCAAAGTATCCCTCACTGGTGTATCGACAACCACCGGTTTGGACTTTACAGAAGAGCAAGTGCTACGGAGATATCGAATGGATAAAGCTACGAAATTGTATTTAGGTGATGAGCTTAAAGAGGATTTAGAGTCAAGCACCCTGACGGGTCACGCATTACCAGTATCACTCCCAGTCCTGTCATTCTATGCCATATGATATCCTATTATACAGGCACGTGTTATTCAGGTATGGAGGATATTTATGCCAAAATGTAAAATGAATAAACGACCAAATAAACACACACACACACACATATATATATATGTATGTGTTATTTCTATATGTATGTATGTATTCGTATGTAGATAAGAAATTGTGTAGTCATTTGCGTCATTAACATACAGGTTTCTCGTTTATTATTATTATTTATTTCTTAGCAGACGCTCGTATCCAGGGCGACTTACAATTGTTACAAGATATCACATTATTACAGCAGTGTCCCCCACCTGAGATTGAACCAACGACCCTGCGGTTAAGAGTCCAGAGCCCTAACCACTACTCCACACTAGTACTAATTTCAATACTGAATAGTTATTCCGCCACCTTCATGTAAATTGCACCCATTCCACCTGTTAGAAAACAGCAGAAAAGTGTTTCATTTTATGATGGAAACAACGTTCGGGATGAGAGTCGGGTTAAAACAGCCGGACAGCGAGTTTTGGACTGTTAGAAGAAACGATATTCAGCAGTGAGTCGGTGGCTGAGCCGGGATTTGAACTGTGCACCTTCTGGTATCGAGCCCCTGTCTTTAACCGCGTGCATGAATTGATATTACTGCTGTAGATACGTGGAAAAATGCATTATCCAAATGTGGGTTATTTATTTGTTTATTTAAAAATGTCACGCCAGTATGAGCTCTTGAGTTGAGCTCTCGACTCGTTTTCAGTGTCCCAGAACAGTCAGCCGGAGCGGTGCTTGTTCGACACCGCTGGGACAGGTACACGCAGATCCGCGGGCTCGAGTTAATACTGGAGCCCGTGTAGGTCAGCAGTGCTCTGCAAACACTACCAGCAGAAATCCATGAGCGGTTAAAACAAAACAAATGGTGTTTAATTGAGGACAGAGTTAATTTACAGATATTGTAGTACCATTAAAACAAGTGAAAAATCTACCACAATATTGTGTGTGTGTATCTATCTATCTATCTAAAGTACAAATTATATAGGCTACACTATAATTAAGGCTACACTATAGTCAAGGTTCCGTTTAAGATACACGCTGCTTTTCACTCGCTCAAGGTCAGAATGGACCCGTATCAGCTTGTA
This sequence comes from Acipenser ruthenus, assembly GCF_902713425.1. NCBI lineage: Eukaryota > Metazoa > Chordata > Actinopteri > Acipenseriformes > Acipenseridae > Acipenser > Acipenser ruthenus. The sequence continues at coordinate 1,458,083 of NC_081238.1, forward strand.
TTGTAATGCCTGTAGGCCTTGAATTGAATATATCCGTCATTTAAATGTATGTTTACTGTATATAATACTTAATAAATGAAACTCAAATATATATAAAACTTGAACCAGCAAATCAGTAATTTAAGTTCTAATTTGAAGATGTTTGTTACTCTCTTTGAAACAGTACTGTGGAATCAAACGCTTTTACAATAGGCCCGGATCACAACAGCTCTAGTCTCATATGCCTATATTCTCCCCTACATTTTGGAAAAGTTAAAAAAAACTGCTCTTTTTTTAAACAAAAACTATACAGGTCCAACCAACACAATAGTTCGGTCAGTTTAAGCGTAATTGATTCTTCAACGTGTTTAAGCATGACGTTAAGATCTAATTTTAAGGCTTCTGGAAAATCGATGAAAAAGGCCTCGAATTTAGAGGGGTTAATCGTGTGTTTTGTTTTAGATTCAGTTAAATTACTAGAATAAACGTTTATAAATACAATGTGCTTTAAAAGTTCCTTTCGTTGTGCTTTCGTTTTTAAATTTAAGTTGTTTAATATACAAGGGGGCAAGGGGATTGCATTCAACGTTAAATTATAGAGGCCTACAATTTGTTTTAGATTTTATAAATCTCGTATTCAGTTTTTGTATTCATTCAAATTCAGACGATTTAAAAACACGAAAAAAAAAACATAATGAAACACGTAAATGTGACATTTTTTCACGGTTTTTTTGAAACGGAGTTCCAGAAAAATAAACCTCAATTTCCTGCAAATTAAATAAACGCCAATTCAAATAGAAAAAAAAAACAACAACAACATATACGATCTCTAAAAGCAGGACAGTAACATTAAAATAAATGTTTTACCCGCGCAACTAAATCTCTATGTAAAATTGAGTGGAATTTTGACGTTGGCATATATTATTATTATTATTATTATTATTATTATTATTATTATTATTATTATTATTATTATTATTATTATTTATTTCATAGCAAACGCCCTTATCCAGGGCGACTTACAATTGTTACAAGATATCACATTATACATTATTTCACATTATACAGATATCACATTATTTTACATACAATTACCCATTTATACAGTTGGGTTTTTACTGGAGCAATCTAGGTAAAGTACCTTGCTCAAGGTACTCAAATATGATATTCAAATTCCGCTTCATTATTTCAAATCCAGTCAAGAGTCCAGAGCCCTAACCACTACTCCACACTGCTGCCATATATATATATATATATATATATATATATATATATATATATATATATATATATATATATATATATATATATATATATATATATATATATATATATATATAACATTTGTTTATTTAGTAGACGCCTTTATCCAAGGCGACTTACAGAGACTAGGGTGTGTGAACTATGCATCAGCTGCAGAGTCACTTACAACCACCTCTCACCCGAAAAACGGAGCACAAGGAGGTTGAGTGACCAGGGTCACACAATGAGTCAGTGGCTGAGGTGGGATTTGAACCGGGGACCTCCTGGTTACAAGCCCTTTTCTTTAATCACTGGACCACACAGCCTCCATATATATATTTGAATTGCCGCTTTCAGGTTTGGCCTATACAAATATGTTTAAGAATTGAATTTAAGAAACGAGCGAAATTATGGAAAACGATTAAATATCAAATCATTTCAACTGAAAACGAATATGGAAGGGGAAGCTAACAATATAATTATTTCCCCCACTCGGAGACACACGTGTTAACGTGTCTCCGAGCTTCAAATGGAAGCCCCTATAAACGGATGCTTTTCAGATACTCACAGCTATCATTCCTGTTCAAAGGACAGGAGTCCGTAGTTAGGACAAGACAAGTTTTGACTAAAAGCAACGAGGAAAAAATGAAATCGTGTGGAAGTTGTTTCACCTTCAATGGAATTGCATAGGCATACATTTGCAGAACTCCTCGGCACGTTATTGCTTCCATGTGTATCGAATCCAGGCGCTTGTTTTATTTTTTCATTGTGTGTGTGTCTGTGTGTTTGTTGTGTGCGTGTGTGTGTTTTTGTGTCTGTGTCTCAGTGCGTGTTGTGTGTGTCTGTGTGTCTCAGTGTGTGTGTGTGTGTGTGTGTGTCTCAGTGTGTGTGTGTTGTGTGTGTCTCAGTGTGTGTTGTGTGTGTGTCTCAGTGTGTGTTGTGTGTGTGTTGTGTATGTCTCAGTGTGTGTTGTATGTGTCTCAGTGTGTGTTGTGTGTGCGTGTGTGTCTCAGTGTGTGTTGTGTGTGTCTCAGTGTGTGTTGTGTGTGCGTGTGTGTCTCAGTGTGTGTTGTGTGTGTGTTGTGTGTGTCTCAGTGTGTGTTGTGTGTGTCTCAGTGTGTGTTGTGTGTGCGTGTGTGTCTCAGTGTGTGTTGTGTGTGTCTCAGTGTGTGTTGTGTGTGCGTGTGTGTCTCAGTGTGTGTTGTGTGTGTGTTGTGTGTGTCTCAGTGTGTGTTGTGTGTGTCTCAGTGTGTGTTGTGTGTGCGTGTGTGTCTCAGTGTGTGTTGTGTGTGTGTCTCAGTGTGTGTTGTGTGTGTGTTGTGTGTGTCTCAGTGTGTGTTGTGTGTGTGTTTGTGTTTGTGTGTGAACTTGATGAGACACGTTAGGTGTCGGAACGCGTTGTTTGTTTGTTTTATCATCATGTTTTTAACATTTTTTTTGATGAATATACAGTAGATCAGCAGGAGTTTCGTATTGTATCATTTTGAATAAGAAACATGTTGGCATTTAATGGCTTACAAGGTAAGCCATTAAAACTGAATGTTTGGCTCAAAGTGTTTTGTACTTTTGGTGCAAAAGGTGCAAAATCAAAAAGAAAAAGGTGATGTAGGTCCATAGAAATGTGAATAATTCATAAAGAAATAATAATAATAATAATAATAATAATAATAATAATAATAATAATAATAATAATAATAATAATATCAGGACATTTCGGACTACAAGTCCTGCAGCTGGATGGAAAATGCAGTGCTGTGAACAAGCGCCAGCCATATATATTGTATAATATGTTTCTTCAATTGGTTTAATTCTTAAACATATTGTTTCCTGTTTAGATTATTGTATTACCAAATAAGAACAAGGATACACTAAATTGATTGACAGCTGTGTAATACAGTCTGTACAGACGAATAGGATAGCAATTACACATGTTTATATTTGCTATTTGTTTAAATATATGAAATCGGGATTGACCGAAGACTGCACCATTCTGAAAAAATACCATTATTTATAGAATAATGCCCACTCCAGAAAACAAATAAATACATCTTTCTTTCTCTCTTTCTTTCTTTCTTTTGTAAACTAAAATGTCAAGCAATACCTCTTAAATACTTATATTTTGACACGCAAAATAAAATAAATGAAAAAAAAACAACACGCGTTTAAACTCCTAATCGTCCGACCTCTAATTTTTGTCCACATCCAGACGCCGTTTGTGTTAATTTTAACACGTGTTTTTTTTTTAGAGACTAACTAATCAACTTGACAACGCGTTGATGGTTTATTTCTAAATTTAAAACTCGGCTCATGCAGCTACCGCGCGCATTCTACAGGGAAACGCTCTCTGCGTAACACCTGGAAAGAAGCGAAACATTATTAAACGCACTATAATCTATAGTAGACTTACCATGGCGATGTTCACCATTGCCTTGATCCGCCTCTGTGTAGAAACTGTTGTTAAACAACGCGCAGTCAGTATCCCATTTCCTAAGCCACGCCACCGCAGAGCCGCTACAGTGTACTCTACATGAGGCGGCACCCCGTACCCGGAGCCCTGACGTAAGAAAGCGACCCGTTTAACTTTCATTTTGTCACCCAAGCAGCCCCTTGTCAGAAACACGGTGTCGTAATAAAGCAACAGGTTCCTCTCGCCGCTGCATTCTATTGCACCGTTTGGAATACCCTAACACGTAAAGAAATAGGCGGGGCAAATTATTACAAACATCTCAAAACGGGACAGCTGGTATGGGGCAACCGGGCAGCTAGCCCGACTCAGACACAACAGCGCGCCTTGTTAAAACTGGTCCGGGAGTCCGGGTTACAAGTATGTGCTACATATGTCATGTTGTTATAAGTCGCCAGGGCTTCAGTCATTTCAAAATACCCCAAATAAATTAAATCAGCATCAAAATGAAGGTATTACTTAATCCTAAATTTTTAAAAAAATAATATATGCAATGTATTAAAATAATGTACTGTATCACAACGTGTTTAAGTATTATAGGGAGTTTAATACACTACATGGTGTGGCGATAGATTGCATGCGACGTAATGTTATGAGCATCCCATCTATCACACACGTGATAACAAGCTATTGTGATGTCATAATCTACATAGCGGCTCAACGTTTGGCCGCTGTTTTGTAATATGAATAATGTATAAAATAATGGGTCTGATATAATCCCCCTAATGGAAATTATAGACAACATTTTGTAATTTAAAACGGAAAAAAATATTAAACGACATTAGTGTAGGTCTATACCTACAATACAGTGTTGTAAACATCACGAGAACAGGGTTGGAACAGAATGCCATTCATCCATTGGGTTTAAGTGAGATCGCTGTATTGTATTGGAATGCCCTACCAGCCTGTCTGCCGTGAGATCATTATATTGTAACGTTTTCTTTGCTAATTACATACATTTAGCGGCGATAGGCATCGGTATCCGTGTTAATTTAACCTTTTGATTTTTCTTTGAAGTTTTGGTTGCTTTCAGGCTTGTGAGTGCGCAGCAGAGTGATTGTTGTGGTTTTGCTGACACCTAGTGGCGGACCTTTGAAACGCAACGATATTGACACCTTCCTCTTCAACGCAGTTCCAGTTCACGTGTGGCTATGTAGCTTTGCACTAAAATTCAACACGAGTAGTTTTCCATGACTAAGAACTGTCGTGTAAACGTTTAGTTATTCTAGTTCTCAAGAATAAAACAATTATTTTGGACTATGATATTCAAATGCCGCTTCATTATTTCAAATTCAGATGTTTTACGCAATAAAAGAGAGAAATAAGGCAAAAGTGAAAAAAGAAATTGAAACAGGGAAATAAGAAAGAGGGGGAACGAGTAAAAGAAAAGAAAAAGGAAGGAACGAGTATAGAAATAGAGTGAATGGAAATGAGAAAAGACAAAGAGAAAGTAGAAGATGGGGAAGAGAGAAAAAGACTGAAAGAAAGTGAGAAACACCTAAATAGTAAAGAAAGAAGGAAAGCAATCTGTCTCGGGAGCGCCTCCTGTCACAGTGGGGTGTATCAGGGCTCGTTTCCCTTTGAAGATTTCCACTCGTAAATGTGATTGATTCTCTCCCCTGCTATTTTTTGAGCAGGTGTAGAAAAAAATACCTTTACGTTTCTTTATTGAGAGCGGCGTTAATTTGAGGGCGTCGTTAATTCGAAGTAATCACTTTTCTAATACGTTCTCCTTCTATCCAAACTTAGCTTGAGTGATGCATCTGAATCCTGTCGCTCTATAGCCCCTAGTGGCCAAATGATGTTATTGCAGCAGTGTGGAGTAGTGGTTAGGGCTCTGGACTCTTGACTGGAGGGTCGTGGGTTCAATCCCAGGTGGGGGACACTGCTGCTGTACCCTTGAGCAAGGTACTTTACCTAGATTGCTCCAGTAAAAACCCAACTGTATAAATGGTTAATTGTATGTACAAATAATGTGATATCTGTATAATGTGAAATAATGTATAATGTGTATAATGTGAAATAATGTGATATCTTCTAACAATTGTAAGTCGCCCTGGATAAGGGCGTCTGCTAAAAATAAATAAATAAATAAATAATAATAATAATAATAATAATAATAATAATTGCATGTGTCACTCTCTACAGCCCCTAGTGGCCATAGGATGTTGTTGCATGTGTCAATTAAACTGAAATAAATAAATAAATAACGAATTGGAGTGCTACGTTCCCAAGTTCATCTCCAGTACGCCGGCGTGCAAGGGGATCCGTCAACCAGAAGAACCAGATGTTTTTCACATCTTGACTGCCTCTGTGTCCCAATATATCACCTTTGTAAGAAATTATTTTGTGATATTTAACAATCAGGGATGTACACAGTGTGGTGTCTTGCTGTGCAGTTGCAGAGAATGAGACGGACACTGTGTTGAACTGTAGACGAGTTTCCTGGGAGTACAGGACGAGTTGCCTGGGAGTAGGGGACGAGTACAAACGCAGACATGGTTGGTTTGGTATCAGCATGTAGAATGAGCTCTGTAGGTGGAGTGGGAATAAAAACATAAGAAAGTTTACAAATGAGAGGAGGCCATTCAGCCCATCTTGCTCGTTTGGTTGTTAGTAGCTTATTGATCCCAGAATCTCATCAAGCAGCTTCTTGAAGGATCCCAGGGTGTCAGCTTCAACAACATTACTGGGGAGTTGGTTCCAGACCCTCACAATTCTCTGTGTAAAAAAGTGCCTCCTATTTTCTGTTCTGAATGCCCCTTTTTATCTAATCTCCACTTGTGACCCCTGGTCCTTGTTTCTTTTTTCATGTTGGAAAAAGTCCCCTGGGTCGACATTGTCTATAATTTTTAGGATTTTGAATGCTTGAATCAGATCACCGCGTAGTCTTCTTTGTTCAAGACTGAATAGACTCAATTCTTATGCTATACTTCGGTACGGCTACATGCAACATATGGAGCTGGAGTCCGGAGTGGACATGTGAACACTACACACACACAGTATTTTCTTCCTTGGTCATTATCAGAAGTTTTCATTAAAACAAAACTGTGATAAAATGAGAATAACGGATTTAATAAACCCTTGGGTTGCACTGTGTTAAAGGGAGCCTGCAATAATGTTGCTAGAACAAGAATTAAGAAAATGTTTTTTAAAGCGTAATTTAAAGGAGGACCAGTGATAGTTGCCAAGAGGGGGAAAAAACACACAATGTCAAAGCGTCGGTAAGCACTTCTTTAAAGAGGGACCAGTGAGAAGGTTGTAGAACAATAACACAATCATACAAAGCACTGCTTTAAGCAGATCATCCAACAAAATGAAACTGTCAAACGTGCGCCAATGAAAACATCTGTTTGACTCCTCAGTACACAGCAAGCACAAGAGGAGCGTCATTCTGACATATGGAATAGAATACCAGTAATAAAACCAGCACTGTTCTGCACATCTGTAATACGGCATCTCCAGATGTTCTGTACTGCACCTCCTCATCCGCTGGCTCTGAGCAGGCCGTGTAGAGGCCTCAATGCACCCTATTAAAGAGGAGTCGTGCGTGGGCTGTTTATGGCTGGGAAATATTCCTACCCAGATAATACAGTATTGTCGTCTTTCCAGGAATCAGGACAGCCAAAAAACACACCAGCCCCCTCTCAGCAAGGTTCTGTCTTTAATACCGGTGGCAGCAGCCTTTGAATCGTAAAGTTTGACCCCTTTGGTTGAAGCCTGCTTGGTGTTTGGTGATAGTCGTGTGGAGTTTTCTGTCAAGCAAGGTGGTCTGGGATCTTTGCAGAGTTATTTCCAGATTCCTGCCTTAGTTTGGCATTACATTCTTCTTGTGTGTAGAGTGATTTGTTGACAACGTTCTTTAAGAAACTTTGATTTATGTTATATATTTTTTATTATTACATATACAAATCAACAAGCAATATCTAACCAGGGCAAAAACAGTTCCAATCTAGTAAAGTATCTACCATCCCCATCGGCACGGCTGTAAATTCAAACTGAGCAATCAGTATGGTGTAAACATTGATGACCGTGACGTAACAGTATGTCTTGAATAAGAAGTAATGAAATGTTTAGTCGCATACGCCTCACTCCATATGCTGCAGGGGTGAAAGACAGACAGACACATGGGCAAACACAAACACCCCCCACCCCCTGCATCTTCAGAATCTGATACTCTCAATAACTGAAGCTCAAGAAAGGTAAAACCAAGTCTCCTGACAATTGGATAAGCAGCTCAGAGGGTTGTACTGTACGGACATACTCAATACTGTTAAATAATGTTAATACCAAGCTCCATCACACCTGGATAAGCGTTTGTTCAGATATATGGAAACATGTGGAGTGTGACATTAGGTTAAACAATGAAACATAAGAAAACAGAAGAACATTTAAGAACATGCTGATTGATCTGCAAACTCACTTGAGTCTTTAAGGATCCCAGTGATTCAGCATCAGCAACATGACTAGGTAGCCCATTCCATCCCCTCCCACTCTGTGTGAAGACGTGTCTCCTCCTCTCTGACCTAAGTCTATCGCCTCATCATTTCAATCTGTGTGTCCTCTGGTCCTGGTTTCTGTGCTGTGCTTGAATTTGGGTTAGGTTAACGTTATCACCTTGTTTCGATTTAAAGACTTCACTGAAGTCGCCCCTATTTCTTCTGCTTAGATTCAGTTCCCTCAATCTTCAGAACCCATTCCTGTAAGACCTGGGATTGGTGTGGATGCTCTTCACTACCTTTCAAAATGCTTTTAGAAATCAGAAAAGAAACTTGAGTCTTTCTCAAGGTCTTCAATATTGAAATGAGGTTAGATTCATTTTCTTATATCACTGGGTGATGTGGCCTCCCCCATTCATAAAGTGTGGTCTCTTAATGGACCCAGTAGAGGAAAGTGCTGTTTTGTATCAAACATTAACCTTGCAGAGGTGTAAATGGTTCTAGTTGCAGCAGGACACGTAGAAGTTACACGTGGGATAAAAGAGCATTGTAACGGCTTGGCATCTCAGCCCATTGAATTGAATGGAGATGCGAGGACTGGAAGCAAACCACGAACTACGGTTCAAAGACAAACGTTTTACCATTCAACTGTACAGCAAGCTGTGTAGTGGAGAGGGAAGGAGCTTTGGAAGACCAGTGCTACATTATTAATTAGCAAATATATTAAATTATTACTTTTCACAGGTTTTTACAAAGGAGGATACGGACAACATGCCCCACATGTCAACCTGTTCCTATCCTGTTTTAAATAACTTTGAACTTCTATTATATGTAAACTTATGGAAAGCATAATAAGATCACTGTGCAAATTTACTGCAGAAACTTTTATAGTGGTCTGCTTAGAATGCGGTGAGACAGAAGAGATAGATCCTAATGGTGAGGCATCTTGCAATAGCTATGAGCTAATAACAGTTAACAGAAGGATGCTGCCAGCTGGCTGTATACATTAAGCCTGTATCCTTAATAAAAACAGCTAGACCCTGCAGACAAATTTGAATTAATATAATTAATCACAAACAAATGCATAGCTATGCAGTTTCCTCGTGTATGCTGGATCATTTAGGGTCATTTTATATTCATCAAGTGAAAAGTAATATACGTGTATGTATGCTTCTTGCTGGCTGGTACAACCCTCCTTATGTTTTCTGTGTTAAAACAACTTGACATACAATTACGTCAGGGTTTTCTATCAAACCGTATAATATGACAAAAATAAATATCGTAGTTAATATTACCCTTTTTCATCTTGCGGCTGGACTTTGTGGAAGTGTAGATTCGGTTTTATTAAATACAATAATTCCAGTTATTTCAGCATACTTGGTGGTGCTCAGTCTTCGCTGCAAGGAGTCGTGCTAAATTTGATCTCCTTCAGTGAATTTAGTGAATAAAACGGAATTTCCCCGAGGGATGGGTCAGTGTAGTCCAATACACGAAAAAAAACTTCTTCGAATAGCATATTACATATTCGAGTACTCGAAAAAGACTTATATTAGCTACTAGTGGAAGCAAACGCGTCTTTTATTTATTTTGTTTTCAGATCTCCCGCTTGAGTTCCCCTGACGGGGCACAGCCGCTGTTGCTAGGCAGCTGAAACAGCTTCCGGCAGCACGGCACGTGATAACTTGAAATTTGTAAACAAATGGATATAGCAAGTGCTAAAAAAGAAGCCTAACTTTATTAACATTGAAATTAAAACGCTAATTTAGCTTTCTGTTGAATGTAAAGACTTATTAAATACTAAGCAGAACGCAGCAATGACGGAGAAAACTCTGTGGACTGCACTGCAATGTAAAACATCTAGTACTGTTGACTTTCTGTGAATGGATGGAGTGAGGTCAGCATTTGCACTGACCATTATCAACCAGGTATGTGGCTTGTTTTGAATTATTTACAGGTTATTGAATAAACCAAGTAACTTTAACAAAGAAATCTCGTCATGGACATTGTACGCTTTGTGAACCGGGCCGGCCCCTCCAAAGAGTGAAGTCTTTAGCGGCTTACGCGCGCTTTATGCTGTTTGCTGTACGTACGTACATAGAGATGTAAATGTGTAACACGTGTGTTTGTTTGTTTGTTTATTTATTTATTTATTTATTTTTATTATTATATTTTTATATATATTTTGCTTTAGAGTGATTTATTGTTAGTTGCTTACATTCCTCTCCTGTTTCATGCTTGAGGCTATCAGGCTGTTAATTTTTACTATCTCTTATTATTATTTATTTCTAGCAGACGCCCTTATCCAGGGCGACTTACAATTTTTACAAGATATCACATTATTTCACATTGTACATTATTTCACATTCTACAGATAGCATTTTTTTTTTTTTTTTTTTTTTTTTTACACAGAATTACCCATTTATACAGTTGGGTTTTTACTGGAGCAATCTAGGTAAAGTACCTTGCTCAAGGGTACAGCAGCAGTGTCCCCCCCACCTGGGATTGAACCCACGACCCTCCGGTCAAGAGTCCAGAGCCCTAACCACTAATCCACACTGCTGCCCCTCTTCCCCTGCGCACGCACGCAGCAGTCAACTACCTGCACAAGAGGATCTCCCCTTCCTCACCTGTTTGTGATTAACTGATTAATCTTCCCTTTAAAAAGGGGATATAGAGAGTTAAGAGAGGGACAAAGTCAGTTTGTGGGAAGGATGGTATGGAGGGCATAGATCAGAGGAAGTTAACTTAATAAGGCTGTTTATAGGACATTCAACTTTAAATGAACATTTCTATAGAATTGGAGCGCATGAGAATGGGTTATGCATGAAATGTGGGGTTATGGAAACTGTGGAACACCTGATGGGAAGTGAGAGTAGAGGTAGAGGAGAGTTGAGGGCTTTGAATATTCAGAATAATCTTTTTAGGGACAGCATAGGGGATGGTAATAGAATAGAAAGGGGTATGGTCAAGTATATAAGGAAATTCATTAGGAAAACAGGGAGATTTAACCAGTCTTAAAAAACAAACAAACAAACAAAAAAATTAAATAAATAAATGCATCAGGAATCAAAGTGTTGGGCTGACAGTAACTATCATCAAAACAAACAGTAGGTGGCGACAAGAAGCTTCGACAGAAGCTTGGTGGCCATGATGAACAAAAAGAGAAGGGCACGCTGTTGTAAAACTGCTGCTCAGTAACTGGTCAGACTGATGGAAGCTGTGGGTAGCTGAGAGCGGACGAGAGTGATTAGTATACTTTTAAAGCAAAGTAACTGTCCGTCTGCCTTGTTACCATCCCTCCATTAGACTCGGGGAAATTCGGTTTTATTCACTAAATTCACTGAAGGAGATTTAGCACGACTCCAAGTATGCTGAAATAACTGGAATTATTGCATTTAATAAAACCGAATCTACACTTCCACAAAGTCCAGTCACAAGATGAAAAAGGGTAATATTAACTACGATATTTATTTTTTTCATGTTATGTGGTTTGATAGAAAACCCTGATGTAATTCTATGTCAAGTTGTTTTAACACAGAAAACATGAGGGTTGTACCAGCCAGCAAGAAGCATACATACACGTACAGTGGCTCTCAAAAGTATTCAACCCCCTTGGACTTTTCCACATTTTATTGTGTTACAACATGAAATCAAAATGGATTTAATTAGGAGTTTTTGCCACTGATCAACACAAAAAAAGTCCATAATGTCAAAGTGAAAAATAAAATCTACAAATTGCTCTAAATTAATTACAAATACAAAACATGCTATCACTATGTTTTGTTACACTATAAATTTGCTATGTTAGACTTTTATAAGGGTTGTCGCCATCAAATAACCCTATAACAGAAGCAGGAGCTAATTTCCTAGGGGGTCTTCCCAATTAGACCTAATAATTTAACCGTGGTATTCCAAAACAGAAGAAAACACAGGGAGCATGCTAGGATCACACAAAAAGTTTAATACAATAACTATGCAAGGGTGATACAAGGGACTTCTTCCATGCTGATGAGTTAATAATACTGACATCAAAATAAGATACTTGGCTCTCCACTACACAGCTTGCTGTACGGTTGAATGGTAAAACGTTTGTCTTTGAACCGTAGTTCGTGGTTTGCTTCCAGTCCTCGCCTCTCCATTCAATTCAATGGGCTGAGATGCCAAGCTGTTACAATGCTCTTTTGTCCCACGTGTAAGTTCTACATGTCCTGCTGCAACTAGCACCATTTACACCTCTGCAAGGTTAATGTTTGATACAAAACAGCACTTTCCTCTACTGGGTCCATTAAGAGATCACACTTTATCAATGGGGGAGGCCACATCACCCAGTGATATAAGAAAATGAATCTAATCTCATTTCAATATTGAAGACCTTGAGAAAGACTCAAGTTTCTTTTCTGATGTCTAAAAGCATTTTGAAAGGTAATGAAGAGCATCCACACTAATCCCAGGTTTTACAGGAATGAGTTCTGAAGATTGAGGGAAATTAATCTAGGCAGAACAAATAAGAAATAGGGGCGACTCTAGTGAAGTCTTTAAATCGAAACAAGGTGATAACGTTAACCTAACCCAAATTCAAGCACAGCACAGAAACCAGGACCAGAGAACACACAGATGGAAATGAAGACGAGATAGACTTAGGCCAGAGGGAAGAAGACACGCCTTCACACAGAGAGTGGTGAGGGGATGGAATGGGTTACCTAGCTATGATGTTCAGGCAGAATTACTGGGATCCTTCAAGATCCAACTTGACAAAGTTCTGAGATCAATCAGCTGCTGGGAAACGGACAAGCTCTGATAGGTTGGCCTCCTCTCGTTAGTTAATTTCCTTCTGTAAATACTATAGGTACTGTATGTTTGAATACAATCATAATATGTTTATGAATCATGATGATATATTTCACTCCACTGAATATACTAGTATAGGTGGTTATAATAAAAAATACATAGGAATTGGATATTTGTTTGTTCAGTTGTAGTCTCCATTTCCGCTGTCTTAGGTTCAGCATTGGAGGAGGACGCTTAGCTCTCCGTTTGCTCAGAAGGTTGCTGGATAACAATCACGGGCTGTGAAGAAAGAATTGGATAAAAATTTAGCTTCAATTCTTTGTAACAAACAAAACAATGTCCCTGTGGAGCACCTCCATTCACTATATAAGTCTCAAATGTGCAGTTTTGAAAGAAACACGTGATATCTAGTCCTACGCTCTGTTTCCATGCCTTTAATTAAGGGAGTGGTCACCTGGAGAGTCCCCACCCCTTCACTGGCTTCTTTGCTGTCAATAACCAATCAGCTGCTTCCCCTATTGACTGCCATGCTTTCAGCCAGTAACCCGACCCAGAAGACACTGCTGAGGCGAAACGGAGTAAGGCAAGCAAACTGAGAACTTTCTTTAACCTGATGTTCTGAAATGACAATACAACTTGGCTAAAACAGTTTTTTCTTTTAAAGCTGCACATTTGAAACCTATATAATGAATGTATAGTGGAGTTTAATATAACAGTGTAACAGGAAACTGGTTTAGTAAGTAAGGGATCAGAGTGCAGTAAAAGGGATAACACTTACCACACTCCTTGGGGCACCACAGCACTGGATTGCTTTACAGCAGTAGGAAGCGATGGTTATGCCGATTGCAACTTGCACAGCTAATGCAAAAAGCATCTCCATAAAAATACAATCGTCAATCGTCTGTTGAGAAAAGAGAAAATATACAAAGAGAATATATTATTTGTTTATTTATTTAGCAGACGCCTTTATCCAAGGCGACTTACAGAGAGACTCAAAGACGGAGCACAAGGAGGTTAAGTGACTTGCTCAGAGTCACACAATGAGTCAGTGGCTGAGGTGGGATTTGAACCAGGGACCTCCATGGTTAGAAGCCTGTTTCTTTAACCACTGGACCACACAGCCTCCTTCAAGACCCAATATAGAGAGCCCTGACATAAGAATTCCAACTTGAAAATCTTAATGAGGACACTGGTCAGGTTAAACTACAGATTCCGGCCGTGCCTTTACCAGGGGAGACCCTCGGGGACCCCTGCACTCCCCAGACTGTGTGACTCCCCCTGCACACCACGTGGCCGTGCCTTTACCAGGGGAGACACTTGGGGACCCCTGCACTCCCCAGACTGTGTGACTCCCCCCTGCACACCACGCTGCCGTGCCTTTACCAGGGGAGAGAATCAGGGACAAGGTGCAGTTTTAAAAGAAATCCAAACTCAGTTGCTTCAGACTATGAACTAAGCATTCCCTTGTTATCATTTGAAAGACACAAATCGGCTGAACTGCTCATTCAATAGAAAACAAGGTGTCGGGCAATTGGAGAGAATAGTTATCAAAAAGTTAATATAAAAATACTTTGACTGTCGTTCTTTTTCAATGTCTTAATATAAAAAAAAATTATAAAAGTTCACAGTGTAAAATAAAAAATAAAGAGTTGAAATGTTAAGGGGAAATTGTGACGTCGCCTTGCTGGTTAGTATCGAGAGGGTTCAGCAGGCAATCGGGGGGAGACTTACACCGGCTATGATCAAATAATAGAACACTTACGTTATACTTCTCACACAGTTTCAATTCTTTGCTGTATGTCTCATTCTCAAAGTGGAAATGGCAGTGAGAATCACTGAGTGAGAAATACATCGCACTGGGCAAGCCATGCGTTAATAACATGAAACCACTGAAAGTAGATCCAAGGACTTCCATGCCAAGACAAGCCTTGATCTGAAATGATACAAACAAGACTCACACAGTAAAATTCAAGCAGATTTGAACCCATAGGAACCCCAGTGCCCCAGTTTAATGATCCCCCGCTGTGGATACAGTCCTCAGTGAAGGGGAGATGCAGCAGTGGAGGTACTTCACACTTCACATCTTCCAACGTCTGATAGCTGCTTATCCAATTGCCATGGAAATTGGTATTAACAACATTAAGCGTCCCCTAAAGGGAGCTTGTGTGATTTTGTGAACCCGCCGTCATCAACCCTTTACACTGACAAAGTCAAATGGGCAGCACTGTGGAAACTCTGCTGGCAAAATCTAACTGCACTCTGCTGTGAGTGAGTGAGTGAGTGAGCTGTGCTGTGTTTACCTGAGCTGTGCTGTGCTGTGCTGTGCTGTGCTGTGCTGAGCTATGCTGTGCTGTGCTGTGCTGTGCTGTGCTGTGCTGTGTTGAGCTGTGCTGCGCTGTGCTGTGCTGTGCTGTGCTGTGTTGCGCCGTGCTGTGCTGCGCTGTGCTGTGCTGTGCTGTGCTGCGCTGCGCTGTGCTGTGCTGTGCTGTTTGTACCAGTTTGCAACTTTATAGTGAAGGCGATGCCCAGCCTCTTTTGTTTTGTTTAAACCTTTTATTTTGGCCCTCATGCTCTGTTTATTTGTTCCTGTTTGTTTTTGTTAATTAAAGTGTGCTTTGTGTGTAAAACTACAGCTTTCCAGGGATACGTTAATACAAATATCATAACAATCGTGATTCTGCTGAAAAAGATATTGCAGGAATACGTACCTGCAAGCAGAAAGTTAGGGAAAGTAATATGCTGTGTTTTAAACCCGACAGCCTGTTCAGTGACACTCTAATATGAGGCTGACTTACAAATAAGACTTACTATAGGGAGACGAAGAGTTTTATCAGAAGCTATTGCCAAAGCCCCGGCGATCAGCATCTAAAGAGAAGAATGTCATCTGTAAATACATCTTCAAAAACATCACAGGTGGAATAAAGGGACAGACATAATGATGCAGTATCTATAAAGAGGCATGTTATATATACAGCCCTGTGAAGATGTAATGTAAAGCTGTGTTCAGACTTGGCTGACAAACCAAAGTGAGATCCCAGATCATCCTGCCCCTCCACACTACCCCTCAGATCAGCCTGCCTGTCCACACTAACCCTCAGATCAGTCTGCCTGCCCACACTAACCCTCGGATCAGTCTGCCTGCCCACACTAACCCTCGGATCAGTCTGCCTGTCCACACTAACCCTCGGATCAGCCTGCCTGTCCACACTAACCGTTGGATCAGTCTGCCTGTCCACACTAACCCTCAGATCAGTCTGAGACCGTTCCAATTCAGACCTGCAGGGGGGAGTTCTCAGATCAGCTCAAGTCTGAACAGACAAACCACTTTTGTAATGCGTTGCCTTTCCAAAAAATCATCCACTGACAGAAAAGGAAAGTAGGAGGACATCACAAGGCACTAGGGACAGCACAGGGCAGTAAAGATAACACAGGGTACATCATTCTCTAACCTTGTCTTTAATTCCACAAATGAGTCTAATAACAAAATGAAATGAATGGCAGATTGGCATGAAATTGACAGAAAAACACTAACCAAGAATTCAGCAGCAATGTCAGACCAGTCTTCCGGAAAGAGGGATTCAAAAATAATGACAGTGCATCCAAAATGAAACAGGCAAACCATGATCTGGGTTACCTGGAAACCACAAAGAAAACGGTGAATTACAATGGGTGTAGCGAACAAACTTATACCACAAATCTGACTCGTGTTTCACTTCCATGAGCTGTATAGCTCTCAGCAGTTTTGAAAGAAACACATGTTATAGCAAACACGTATTGTAATTTAAAATACTGGTAGTACACTGGGTTGAAGACAGTTCTCTGTTTACTTGCCTTGCATTCCAAGAAGTCTGTTACCGCTTTACCTGGTTTGTCATTTCACCTCGGCAGTGTGTTCTGGGCCTGGCTGAAATCATGTCAGTCAATCGTCAGTCCCCCAGGATACCGGAAACGCGAGACAGTCTTAAAGCACAGCTTGCAAACAGAGATTTCATTAACCCACTGTAGTACTGGATTTTTAAAAATGAAAATGTGTGTTTGCTAAAACAAGCCTTTCTTTTAAAACTGCACCTCTGAGGCGTATATAATGAATAGATGGATGTGCACAGCAGAGAGCATTCATGGAACTGTTGTGTCTCTCTGGAGATTCATGGAACTGTTGTGTCTCTCTGGAGATTCATGGAACTGTTGTGTCTCTCTGGAGATTCATGGAACTGTTGTGTCTCTCTGGAGATTCATGGAACTGTTGTGTCTCTCTGGAGATTCATGGAACTGTTGTGTCTCTCTGGAGATTCCACTCACCCCCAGAGATCCAGGATGTCCTTCTGTGAACTTTTGGATTCGGTTTTGGGCCTTCTCAAAGCGGATGGCGACAGCGGGCCCTTCTTGCCCCACACTGGGGCTGAGGGGGGCGGAGGGCTGAGAGTCTTGGGGCTGATCCATCGCTGTGCTGGGAATAAACAAAATATCTGAAAGCAATGATGCGTGTTTGTGAATTTCAGACGTTGTTGTTAGTATTAGTTGTATTAGTATCAGTTTTGCCCTTTAATATGCTTAAAATGAAATCAAATTGTTCATGAATAATCGAAATAAAATGTAGTTAAGAAAATATAAGTATCTCTTCTAAAATTGAGATTTGAATCCGGAAACTGGGAAAATCCGTCAGAACCTCATCAAGACACTGTTTAAAACTGGCAAGATATTTGCGCAACAGCCAGGACAAATCTCAGTGTCCTGTAATATGACAGGACACCCAGGACACTGGACACTGCCTCAAGACACCCAGCAGGACACAGAATGCTCAAGTTTTATGACTTTCACTTAGCTTTATATGAAGCGCTCAACAGAAAAAGCTTACCGTATTTTCAGCTTCCACAGCAATGCAACAAATGTGCATTCTGTGTTTCAAGAGCTGTGTTCTTGTGAATGGGAGTGACTACAACTTCCTGTAGTATATCTGTTTGCAATTTCAGTTCATCCTCAGGGACAAAGTGTGCGTGTTTGTGGGGTGGCGCAATTCAAAACTAAAAAACATTGACAAATAGCCACTAGGGTTTGGAGAACCAACCATTTTCACAGTAGTAATAACAACAACAATAATAATAATAATAATAATAATAATAATAATAATAATAATAGTAGTAGTGTACACCATACAGTGCATACAACATCAAGCCTGCAGTCCATTGTTGTTTGTTTTGGTAGAGCTCTTGTTTTGTGTGTACGTGTAGAACAGAATTCATTTTAAAAAGCTGGTGTCTGACAACTGGACGGTTGCAGTGTTGTTTACTACAGAGGCGTGTGCAATCTTACTATCGGTGAGAAATCCCTTCTGACAGATAATAAGACAGTTTTCACACTTTTTAACAGAGTCCCCTTCTCCCCCTAGCAATGCCCTGATCCTGCAGTAACAGAGACAGACATCTACAGTGAAAGATAGTATGGAACATTCTCAACTTACCGATAGTCCACTTTCCTAGTTTTTCTTGAAGTTTGTCTGCTGTTTTATCCTGTGCTCTGTGAGCCTCTGCTTCTCTTTGCAGAGTTCTTGCAGGAAACGTCGAAGTACAAGCTTTGGTGTCCGGTTTCATTGTTGTTAACTCTTGGGGTGCTAGCACTGAAGCTGAATATTGAACCGAATCTATTTAGCCTAGAACTAAGAAGAATGAAGGGAGACTTGACTAAAGTGTTTAAAATCTTAAAAGGAGTTGACATAGTTAGCCTGAAACAATACTTTATGCGCAGCACAGAAACCAGGACCAGAAGACACACAGTTGGAAATTAAGTGGAGATAGACTCAGGACAGAGGGCAGGAGACACTTGTTCACACAGAGAGTGGTGAGGGGATGGAATGGGCTACCTAGTCATGTTGCTGATGCTGAATCACTGGGATCCTTAAAGACTCAAGTGAGTTTGCAGATCAATCAGCTACTAGGATGGGCCGATTGGCCTCCTCTTGTTCTTAAATGTTCTTCTGTTTTCTTATGTTTCATTGTTTAACCTAATGTCACACTCCACATGTTTCCATATATCTGAACAAACGCTTATCCAGGTGTGATGGAGCTTGGTATTAACATTATTTAACAGTATTGAGTATGTCCGTACAGTACAACCCTCAGACTGTGTGTCACTCTTACATTTTCACAGATATCTGGAGCTGCTTATCCAGTTGTCAGGAGACTTGGTTATGCCTTTCTTGAGCTTCAGTTATTGAGAGTATCAGATTCTGAAGATGCAGGGGGTGGGGGGTGTTTGTGTTTGCCCATGTGTCTGTCTGTCTTTCACCCCTGCAGCGTGTGGAGTGAGGCGTATGCGACTAAACATTTCATTATTTCTTATTCAGGACATACTGTTACGTCACGGTCATCAATGTTTACACCATACTGATTGCTCAGTTTGAATTTACAGCCGTGCCGATGGGGATGGTAGATACTTTACTAGATTGGAACTGTTTTTGCCCTGGTTAGATATTGCCTGTTGATTTGTATACGTAATAATAAAAAATATATAACATAAATCAAAGTTTCTTAAAGAACGTTGTCAACAAATCACTCTACGCACAGGAAGAATGTAATGCCAAACTAAGGCAGGAATCTGGAAATAACTCTGCAAAGATCCCAGACCACCTTGCTTGACAGAAAACTCCACACGACCATCACCAAACACCAAGCAGGCTTCGACCAAAGGGTTCAAACTTTACGATTCAAAGGCTGCTGCCACCAGTATTAAAGACGGAACCTTGCTGAGAGGGGGCTGGTGTGTTTTTTGGCTGTCCTGATTCCTGGAAAGACGACAATACTGTATTATCTGGGTAGGAATATTTCCCAGCCATAAACAGCCCACGCACGACTCCCCTTTAATAGGATGCACTGAGGCCTCTTCACGGCCTGGTCAGAGCCAGCGGATGAGGAGGTGCAGTACAGAACATCTGGAGATGCAGTATTACAGATGTGCAGAACAGTTTATTACTGGTATTCTATTCAGTATGTCAGAATGACTCTCCTCTTGTGCTTGCTGTGTACTGAGGAGTCAAACAGATGTTTTCATTGGCGCACGTTTGACAATTTCATTTTGTTGGATGATCTGCTTAAAGCAGTGCTTTGTATGATTGTGTTATTGTTCTACAACCTTCTCACTGGTCCCTCTTTAAAGATGTGCTTACCGAGGCTTAGACATCGTGTGTTTTTTCCCCCTCTTGGCAACTAACACTGGTCCTCCTTTAAATTACGCTTTAAAAAACATTTTCTTAATTCTTGTTCTAGCAACATTATTGCAGGCTCCCTTTAACACAGTGCAACACAAGGGTTTATTAAATCTGTTATTCTCATTTTATTACAGTTTTGTTTTAATGAAAACTTCTGATAATGACCAAGGAAGAAAATACCGTGTGTGTGTAGTGTTCACATGTCCGCTCCGGACTCCAGCTCCATATGTTGCATGTAGCCGTACTGAAGTATAGCATAAGAATTGAGTCTATTCAGTCTTGAACAAAGAAGACTACGCGGTGATCTGATTCAAGCATTCAAAATCCTAAAAAAAAAAAAACTTTGACATCGTGTGTTTTATTATTATTATTATTATTA